>NC_091536.1:27727575-28030606 GCF_042242935.1 Bactrocera oleae
TTAAAGGCAAAAGGCTGGTGTCGGCCAATATCACAGGTAGAACCAGAGCTTGTTTATTGGTCAGAAACTAACTTAATGTTTTTTTTTCTACCACATTTCAGCAACGAGGCCTCATGACGAAGAGGTGGGACCACGTTGCACCACACACCACACAATGTAGTCTTCTTCATGCTGACTGTCTTATTTAAATTTTTATCTTTTAGCGCTTAACTACGCCATACAACAAATCGATCATATCCAAATAAATTAAATTTCATCAGTAAAAATTACAGAATCACAAAATTCGGTTATCACGGTGGATATACTCTTTGGAATATAGTAAACGTTTCGCAATATTTCTACTCGATAATTGTGGCTTGTTTCGAGGTGTATACGCTCTAAAATCGGGTGAAAGCAAGAAGTTCCGAAAAGTTTGAGGGTGGAGTTTTGCAATGTAAGCTTCCTCCAACTCCTTGGCATTAGCAACAGCGGATATTTTGGAATGTTGCTTGATACTCCGATCAACTTTACTCTCAGCTTAGGGCGTGACAATTTTTCTTTGCGTTCCACTACATCAAGTTTTTCAACGCCACAAGTCTTTTTGAGTCTACTATTTCGCGAGTATTTTTGCTCTCCTGCCAATATTTGACTACCAGCGTCTGACCATACGCCACTAATACTATACAAAAATAACGGTACATACGTGATAACCGCGTTTAAAGTGTTGCCAACGTAATTTTTGGCCGCTCAAAAATTAGATAATTTAATCTTTTGCAATGGTTAACATCAGAATTGATTTAGTATAAAAATTTGTACAAAAATCAAAACCTACATGAGATTCACTTATTGTTGTTCTGGTTGCAGCTTAAAAGCTGAAATATTTTAAGAGATAATTCCCTTCAAAGTCGGCACATCTCTCTGTAAAAGTTTTTGATTTTGGTTCACTGTATATTAGCTTTACCAGTCTACTAGTAAACCTTTTATGAATTTCACAAACACGGATTGGGATCAGTACTGCAGGAAACTTCGATTAGCTCTTTCGATCGCGCCAGGTTGCGACTCAGTGGTCATAGCCACCGCGATAGATGAGTATGTTGAAGTCTTCAGTGTTGCGTGCAAAACGTTCCTTGAAGGCTAATGTCCTCTGAGAACTTAGAAATGCCAAGGGAAACCCATTGGAGGCACCCCGCAAGGTGGGGTTCTGTCTACTCTGGATCTTAGTGGTAAATGACATATTGAAAAATTTTTATACTCTCGCAACCTGTTGCTACAGAGTATAATAGTTTTGTTCACCTAACGGTTGTTTGTATCACCTAAAATTAATCGAGTTAGATATAGGGTTATATATATATAAATGATCAGGATGAAGAGACGAGTTGAAATCCGGGTGACTGTCTGTCCGTCCGTCCGTCTGTCCGTCCGTCCGTCTGTCCGTCCGTCCGTCCGTGCAAGCTCTAACTTGAGTAGAAATTGAGATATCTTTATGAAACTTGGTAGACATGTTTCATGGTACCGTGAGACGGTTGGTATTGCAGATGGGCGTAATCGGACCACTGCCACGCCCACAAAACGCCATTAATCAAAAACAAATAACTTGCCATAACTAAGCTCCGCAATAAGATACAAGACTGTTATTTGGTACACAGGATCACATTAGGGAGGGGCATCTGCAGTTAAAATTTTTTTTAAAAAGTGGGCGTGGTCCCGCCTCTAATAGGTTTAATGTGCATATCTCCTAAACCGCTAATGCTATAATAACAAAATTCACTGGAAGCAAATGTTTTTAGCACTTCTATTGACGGTGTGAAAATAGTTGAAATCGGGTGGCAACTCCGCCCACTCCCCATATAACGGTACTGTTAAAAACTACTAAAAGCGCGATAAATCAAGCACTAAACACGCCAGAGACATTAAATTTTATCTCTAAGATGGTATAAGATGACTTTATAGGAACCGCGTTCAAAATTAGACAGTGGGCGTGGCACAGCCCACTTTTAGGTGAAAACCCATATCTTGAGATCTGCCCAACCGATTTCAACCAAATTCGGTGCATAACGTTCTTTTCATGTTTCTATGTCATAGTGCGAAAATGGGCGAAATCGGACTACAATCACGCTTACTTCCCATGTAACACCATTTTCAATTCCATTTGATTCTTTCACATTCCACTATGCAAATCAGGTAAAAATTATTATATCGGGGTCAAACTTTGCGTGAATAATGCAATTAAAGTATGCCACCTTGCGGCCAAAAATTGTCTAAATCGAACCAAAACTGTTCAAACCCCTAAGTACTAAATATGTGGACCCCAGTGCCTATAGTTGACCTTCTACCGAAAATATCAGTCAATCCACAAAGAAATCTCAAACGAGTATACCATTTGACCTTGCGAGAGTATAAAATGTTCGGTTACATCCGAACTTAGCCCTTCCTTAGTTGTTTATTTTATTTTTGCTCATACTAGTGAAAAGAGAAGACATGGATTCTACAAATAAGGTATACTTTGCTTCAAGCTCTGTGCTAAAGATTACAAAAAAACAAGTAAGGAGGGGCAAGTTCGGGTGTAACCGAATATTTATACTCTTGCAACTTGCAAGGATGAAAGCCGGGGAAAATGTTGGCAAAACTTTATACTAAGATATGTTGCGAAAAAATTCAAATTCATTTTTCGACGAAATAGTGAATTACAATCAAATTTGGTATAATATAATATTAACTTATTTTGAAGGTCATAGACTCACTTAGTTTTACTACTATATTTTACTTCCCGTCAGCGAAAATTATACTAAAATCAATGAGGGCATAGAAATAGAAGGGCTGATTGCATTAACTGATTTAATCAAGCAATTTTATAAATATATAAGTACAAACATATATGTACCATATATGGAATAAAGTCAACCGGACGTTTCAAAATCGGGAATATCAGTTATATGGGGACTAAGCAAGTTTTCGCCCGAATTTAGGCACAAAGATGCTCTGTTTTTAGAAAAACACGCTTTCTCAATTTCATTAATATAACTAAATGCAATACATCTCGAGCTATGTTCGGATCTGACTACTGCGATTTTTCTCGCAGCATTTGCATGCTTTTTCAGAAGACGCGGATTTCTATCAAAAATTATGAGCGACAATGGGAAATACTTTGCCGGAGCTCAAAGAGCCACAGGGAAAGAGTTGGTAAAACTCATTAAAGAAGTCTACTTATAAATTGTTTAAATATATACACCATAAGGGATCTATTAGCAGTTTATACCTCCATGTTCTCCCCACATGGGCGGACACTGGGAATCAGCAGCAAAAAGCTCAACGCCAGCAGATCGCAAGAACTCACGGTTATTGCAAGACTTACTAAATTTTTATAGCATCAGAACAGTCACAGGGAGAAAAATCTAGAATATGGCGGCGCATTATGTGGTGAAAAATTCATGAATTTTGTGTTCACAAATCCGCCTCAAAACGGTCAAGAAGTATTTTTTATTGACCGTTTGGCCCTGTGGAACGAAATCGAGGCGAACCACGCTACGAAATTAAAGAAAACGATGTGCGCGACCTTGATTTTTGACCGACTTCCAACTTCATGTTCAAAACCCACGTCTCTTTAACAGTAATAAAGCGTTTGATGAATGTGTGGTAAGGCCTTCATCTAAGTTGTCACTCTTTTTCCAACCTCTATTCCACGTCTTTGTTGCAAGTATTTTGGTTTGATACCCACAACAACATTAACCCAAATATGTGGAGTCGATCCTTAACATATGTTCTAATCCTCTGCTATCTCTCTGATGCAAACATGATGATTTTCAAGCACCGTTTCTTTAACGTATTCGATGTTATCATCTCTTACAGAGGTGGATAGACTACTAGCATGATACAAGTTTTCGATGACTGGTGCTTTGTGCCATTCAAATACTTGTGTTAGTGATAAAGTACACTCCCTAAAACATATCTGCAACATTATAAACTATTTCGTAACCGATGTTCAATTTTTTTCCATGGTAATAGTCACAAATAGTATTTTCGCGGCGTAAACAAACAGCTTTCCAAAAAATACACTAATGGGCATTTGGAGATAAAACTTCACGCGAACATTAAAAAAAGGTTGTGCGCGCAGTTTAAATGGACCAGTTCAAGTCAAATTTGTTCAGATGGTATACATTGAACTTTTTAAGAGGCGGATTACGCCCATTTTTAAAAATTTTAAATTCTATATACCAATTACAGTTTTGTATCGTTTTTTGGTTTAAGTTTTAGCACTTTATAATTTTTCAATTAATATCATTTTATGAGCGTGGCAAAGGTTCGATTCCGTTCCTCTAAAATATCAATCTTCTTATAGCGCCAAGAAACACTTAAACCGATTTTCAGAAAGATATCTTAATTATTACTCAAGTTATAGCTTGTTCAGTGGAACGGAAAGATAGTCACTCTGAATTCAACTCGTCCCATCATCCTGATCAAACATGGTATATACATAGTATATGTATAGCTAATACATAAAATTTTCTTGTCACGGTGTTTGTTGCGAAACTCCTGCAACTTAATTACTGGAAAAAGAACAGCTCATTCAGCATTTAAGCTGTCATTAAACATTCGGTTATTTTCAATGCAATGTACAATACAACATAAAAAACAATCATCCATGGCCACCGTGCTGAAACAATGGAAAAGTATGCCTTAATGCATTAAGGCACACAAACATTCGCTTAAGGCATTGGATAAGATATAAAAGCAACCGTTCCCACGACAGTCGGGTCTACGTAACCGGAACGGAACTGGATTTTTATCTGGCCAAGGACTGTCAACTCGGCAGAATTCTGCCGTTACAACAACAACATACAAAAACAACGACAAACTATATGGCGGTACTCTGTAACTCCTTTCAGGTGAGTTCAGACAGACCCGTTATTCCACGTTCAACGTACGCTGATGAAATCAACGATTGCTTAAAATCATCGCGAATGTACCGTAAAATTGAAAAAGTACAACTGCCAATAAATGCTCATATACGTTCATATGATTCAAGATCCATCTGCCGAAACTTTCTCAAAACAAGTCTCGGGTATTGGCAATGGAAAACCTGTTGTATATGAAAATACTGGATGCATAAAATTACTGGCATTAATTGATTATTTCTGCACAATAATCTACTCCCAAAATCTCTCATCGACAATATATGGTATTTCTCGATATACACACAATATATAAAAATCTTCAGTTCAAAAAATGTGAATGTCATTGGAATAAATTCAAATCCAGCAACAGTTGTTGCGAGGGGACTTGGTGTCATACAAATCTATCGATGTTGTTTGCGACGCCAACGAAGCTGTGAATTATTCAATTGGGTTTTTGAATATATTGGATATATTGGGCATGACACCGCTCTACTTCCAACTGAAGGTTGCGTCTCCGGTTTTTTCGCTCCGTATTTAAACTCAACACGGCTTAGCAATAGCACAAAATTAGTCAATCAAAAAATTAAAGAAAACCATTAGCCATCTTTGAATGGCAAGTTCCGAGGTGAAAATGTATTACTGCTACGAATCCCTATGATTAATACAAATGTGCTAATTCAAGCCAACGCTCTTAATTGGTATTCGCAATGACGATCAATATCTCACAAGGCCAAACGTTGTCTGTTTGTGGATTATATTTGGGTACACCATGCTTTTACCACGGACAACTTTATGTGGCATGTTTTCGCGTGGAAAAACCATACAGTTTGTTTGTATTCGCTAAAGACGAATTAAGCTTAACTATTGTACATACATATCTAAAACGTTTGCAAAAATTGTTCGTTTCTTTGCTATTGTTTATAAAATATTTTTATGTAAGGTGAACCACTTATTGGTTAGTGGTTAGTATTTCTATAACCAAACATTAAATTAAATTTGCAAATCCTATTTCTTTTTCCTGGAGTAATTTAAATTTGTAAATAAAACACTTACTTGGTGGGTTCAGTTTCCATTTTTCCATTTATATTTTTTGAAACAACAGCAATACTTGGTGGATTATATTTAACAATCCGGTACTCCGGTTTGTTCTTAATTTCAGATAAGAAGCCATACTTTTCCTTTAAGCTTTTTGGTACTTTAACAGGTTTACGTTCAGGATCTTTTAAAATATTCGAACATTTGGTCCATTCCGTTAATTGGCCATTGCATAAATAACCTGATTTGCTAAATAATATCTCACGACTCTTACATTGAGGGCATGGCAACAATGATCCAAAAGTCAACATATCTGCTAACTGATTCAACATTCTTTCCGAATCTCCGGTTGCAGGTTCTTGATTATTGTACTCCAGTAAGTTAGCAATATCTTTTTTATGCATTTGATCTGCTACCAGATCACGAAATTTAAATAATCGTTTTGACTGATTTTCTATTCGCATATTCAATATTACTTCTTCCACTTTAACATCGGGCTCAATTTTTATCTTTTTGATATTGCAGCCACTACCGGTATCAATAGCCCTATTTGAAATAAATATATTAATATTTATAATTTAACTTCCTAAAAACAGCGTTGTTTACATACGGTAGCAGTTGGAGGACTGCAGATTGATCGTCCTTCTTCAAACCTTTGAATCCGGGTACACAATCACCGCTTCCTAACCAACCAAGTTCACTACGTAAGTGGACAAAGCATTCTAGATGATGCCACAAAGGCTGACCTCCGTATTTCATTCCAACTTCGGTGTCAAACACTGTTTTTTGAATCCGTACTTGACCCTTTAAAATTTTTTGTTCACATCCACGACATGTTGCTCTACTGGTCTTAGCGTACTCGATTCCAAAATCTTTAAAAGTATTCACTTCTACAGTACCACGTTTCTTTCCTTTTTTAGGATTAGGACCAGCTGATACTTCGGAAGAATTTTCTGAAAGAACAAATAACAATTAACTTATATAAAAATTTGATAATACAATACTAAAATCAAAAAAATAATCAAATTAAAGCAGTTTTAAATAAGATTGAACTAACAGTTACAACATTATTAGAATATACATAAACACAGCATTCGCTTGTGTGATTAGCTCGTGTTTTATTTTGAATAAAACAATATCATGCCTAAGCAAACGCAGTTTTCTTAATCACAAAAAGCTATCATTATTTTGGCTGACGAAAAAGAGTCTATTCGTAAAATAGCGGCATAAATACATACGACGTTTTTTGGAAAATATCTAAAAACTGGCAAACTAGAGAAGAAAGTTATACGAAAAATATGGCATAAAGCATCCCACGCTTTTATAATAATAATACAAGTATTTTACGTTAAATAGTTTTATTATATTTGAAGTGCTTTAAAAGTGTGTTTTTTAGTTTTTTTAAACCGTTTTTATTATTTAGCCACATGGTGTTTTCATTCTCTTTAAGAATATGTTTGAGTAAATTTGTTATTCAAATGACAGCATGGACAATTGATGCTTTTAACTGCATAGTTTTAGGGTGATTAGGACCAAAAGGAAACGTCGGCGACCCTATAAGGTATATAGATATTCCTAGGCAATGGTCCAAGATCAGATCACTGAACGATCAGAATCAAGTAACTGTATGGAAAACTTTTTCCTTTGACGATATATCTTCCAGAAATTTGGCATGCATTACATATCGGATAACATTTTGCAGTGTCTATCAAACTGTTTTTTTTTTGAAGAACCAAAAACAGAGGTTGAGGATAGGCAAACAACAGAAAAAGTGTAGTTCAAAGGAGTAACAGCCGAATTATTAAGCGCTTTATACGACTCCACACCAAAAAGAGTTAGCCAAAGGTTGCACCACAAAATATTTAAGAGATATAAAACGAAATTTTTGTTACAAATCTGAATTAATATATACGTTATTTCATTTAAAATGAAGTATTACTACAAATAATAATAATTTGAAAATATTTTGTAGTAAAATAATAATATCGTCACTATACGTTTGAAAAAAAAGACGCTAATTTTGTAGGAACTGAATTGAACACTGTATGTTTTGATGAGTTATTATTTTGAAATGTTATATTAAATTGTTTTATGCAAACATTACTATTTAAATAAACTGCAAAAAAAACTTTAAAATTTAATTTAATAATAAGTTTTTGCTGACATTATAAAACTTTTATTAGCTTCCCCTGTATGTTTGTAACTTTTTTCAGTGGTACTGAAACTGAACGGTACTGAAACTGAACGGTACTGACAAAAGAATTCAAAGTTTGATAGGCACTGCAAAAAAGAAAACAAAATTACCCCAAAAACTATGCAGCTAAAAGTATGAACTATGCATCCTGACAAAAAAATACCTCTTAAACAACTTTACTCAAACACATTCTTAAAGAAAATAAAAACACCATGTGTGGCAAAATAATAAATATGGTTTAAAAGACTAAAAGACATGCTGTTGCACATTAAACTAAAAAGATAGAAATTAAAACACTTTAAACTAAAAAGTGAAAAATTATTTTTAAAAAAATTACAGTAATATTGACTTGTATTATTGCGAGAAAAGCCTTGGTTGATTTGTGCCATATTTTTCGTATATCGAGCATACCACACTTTTCTCACAATAATACTTAAGTATTTTTCGGTCAATATTACTGTCAGCAGGGTTGACAATTTGTTAAATTTAAAAATTTTGGATTAACAAAAATATTTTTATTTCTTATTCCCTTTATTAAGATTAAAAATTAAATTTTCATCTTTTAATCCAAGATGGTTGGGATTAAAAATTGAAAATATGTTTTTTTTTTGAATGAACACGAACAAATCTTAATTCTAAAACAACTTAATTTTTAATCCTTAATTATATGCTTGAGAATAAAACGTTTATTTTTATTTTTCAATGGTAGTTGAGATTGAAAATTAAAAATAAATAAATAAAATAAATATAAATAAATAAAACTATCTAAGAAATAAAATATAATAAAAAAAAAGTTTATTCAATTATTATTTTAATGCATTATTTGAAACCCTGACTGTCAGTTTATTTTATAAATTATTTTTAACTATTTAGTTTTAAATCCTTTAAGAACGTGTTTTTTAAACTATATTTTTTGTTTAGTTGGGTGTATTCAGAAACCTTATTTATTTAAAACAATACAATAATTAATGTTCAAAATAATATGGTTTAAGCCCAAAGTTCAATAAATTAACTTTTGCGAAACATCGTATTGCGAATGAAACTATGCTTCACCAATAGTAGTACTTGCAAAAGTTAACGTATATATAATCAAATGTGTGTTGTGGGCGTGATCAATTAATCAACAGTAAAACATTTATGCGACTTATAGACGAACGCCCCGACCATTGTAGATGTAATGAAATGCGTATATAATTTAGTATGTGTACTTACTGGTTGTGCTGCTAACTAGCAACGGAATCCGCTGTCATTGATATGCGGACGATATTGTTATATTAGCTAGGGGTAAATTCGCAGACACTCTCTGCGATATTGTACAAAGGGGATTGAGGCTGGCAAAGGAATGGTGTAGTGGGGTTGGCCTAAACATCAACTCCTCCAAAACTACAATCATACCGTTTACCAGACGCAGGTTTCTGCTAGGCCTCAGAAACCTATCGCTAGGTGGTACGGAGCTGGAGATGGCCAGCACGGTAAAGTACCTGGGCCTAATGCTGGACTCCACTCTACGGGGGAAGCAGCATGTGGACCTGACCGTAGCCAAAGCTACGAAAGCGCTCATGGTGTGCAGTCGACTTGCTGGGAAATCATGGGGCTGCAACCCAAGGATTATCAGATGGTTGTACACCATGAATGTGAGACCGATCATAACATATGGAGCGGTGGCCTGGGGTTCCAAAGCATCGCAGACTTCGACTATCTAGGCTGCAAACTTACCTGCATCTTCGCGTCGGGCGCGATGCGCACGTGTTCGACTGCAGCACTGGAAGTAATGCTGGAGCTAACACTGTTACATATCGGGATCGAGCAGACGGCCAAACAGACCTTGCTTCAAATGTCAGCAAAAGGGTTTGGCAAAGGGAAAGTAATCTCGTCCCAGCAGATGAAGGCCCTAAGTGACGCAATGCCACTGGCCCTTCTTCAGCATTACCAAAACTGTAAGCTTCACTAAGAAGTTCAGTGTTACCCTTGTAGTAAGGCAGAATGGAACGATTCCACGCTGGACCTACTGTTAAGGCACAGCACTATCAAGTGGTACACCGACGGCTCGAAAACGGCGGAGGGGATTGGCGCAGGGGTCGCAGGACCACGCATCAAGCTCTCCATTCCCATGGGAAGTTTTCCTAGCATATTCCAGGCGGAAGTATATGCTATAAGTCGGTGTGTAGAGATAAACCTCCAACGCGACTATCGCAATAAGAGCATCGCCATACTCAGCGATAGTCAGGCAGCACTTAAAGCGATCTCGGCTTTTGAGGTCAAATCGCTTCTAGTGCAGGAGTGTATAGAACGGCTGAACAGCCTATCAAGCCTCAATAGAGTACATCTCATCTGGGTGCCTGGTCACAGGGGTAAAGTAGGAAATGAACTTGCTGACGAGTTGGCCCGCTCTGCAGCCTCTACAAACATGGTAGGACCAGAACCGTGCGTAGCGGTTGGTTCACATATCATTAAAGAGCTGCTCCGTAAAGAGAAAAGAGCAGGAAGGGAGAGACATTGGCAACATCTCCCAGGCATGCGCCATGTCAAGTTGCTAATGGGGGGTTATAACATCAGACGGTTTAAAACCGTAATCAATCTCCCGAGGAACAAATTCCGACTACTGGTCGAGTTCTACACTGGACATAGCAGGCTCAACAAGCATTTATTTAACATGGGCTTGGTCTCCTCTGCAAACTGCCAGTTCTGCGACATGGAGTCGAAAACCCCAGAACACCTACTAGTGGACTGCACAGCAGTCTGCAGACGTAGAGTTAAGGCCCTGGGATCTATGTTTCCAAACAGGGATAGCATCACTTCACTAGCACCTAGCAGTATATTGGAGTTCATCAATAGCTGAGGCAAGATGAGTCGCTGTGACTTAGGGGAGGGCACAATAGACCATAGGTCGCGGTGCATACCTCAATCATTATCTATTCTATTCGATTCTATTCTACTGGTTGTGCACAGGCAATCGAATCGAGTATGAGTAAAGTAATTATGCATTATACGATTTATGGAGAGCTCTTTGCTATGGTCCCGATTAACATTTTTTTAATTTTATTTAACAGTTGTTTCTCATGTTTCGCACGTGCTCCTGGAACATATTTGGTGTTGCACAATGCGTCGGCCGCTATCGTCCTAAACAAGCGGATTACACCTGACTAAATAACATTATGAGTTGCATAGCAAGCTAAACTCATATACTTCTCGGTTAGCAATTCCTAATACATTACAGACTTCCTTTTGCCATGGCCCATTGCTTCTGTTCAACTGTCCTATGTAACCAATCCATCACACACCAGAAGCCGTTTGCAGAATTGTTTCATGGGACTCAGACTATAGCCATCCCACACCAGAAGTTTTTCGAGTTAACTCGGGTAATACCGCCCGCTTTCCATTCAAAGGTGACGAAAAATGTCTTCAAAATGACCAGAAGCCTTTTGCACTTAGCTTGCGGAATTGTTTCATGGAACTCAGGCTTTAGCCATCTCACATCAGAAGTTTTTCGAATTAACTCAGGTAATATCACCCGCTTTCTATTCAAAGATGACGAAAAATTTCTGAACTATGACATTTAATTATAGAGATAATAGCATAGCAGTGATGGAAAAGTAAGCAAAATTGTGCATTTTTCCGCCCTTTAATTCTAGTCGGCACTTTACGCACAATCGAGCACCTTTTGGCACTATTTGATAAAAGACAAAAATATGTATATATGTACATACATGTTTCTAAAATCTCTTCGTACTAAAATTTTGTATTGCGACTAAAAGACTTTTAAGAAATATACAGTGTATCAGCAAATGCACCAAAGAACTCCCGTGATGCACTGCAACAAACAGTACACCTCAGGCTTAGTCGGTGTTCACATAGGGACTTTTTTGTCGCTAATTATCGGAAAATTCTCTTTTGGTGTCGCTCTGTGCGTTCACACGAGCAAAAAGAGTCCAGCAACTCGAGTCGAGTTTTTCTGTCATTTATTTTCGCAAATGTTTGTGTGGTTCGGCTACGCGACACTTAGAACGTGTTGCATATTTTATTTTTATGTTGGTATGGTGGTCTCACATTTTGCTTACAAGGAATGACCACGTGATAGAACAATATTTAGAATAGCCACAATCAACGAAAAACTTATGGCGGAAATTCCCTAATTCATTTTTGAGTTTCTTATTTTTATTCTTATTCACCAGTTTCCAAAGTATTTATTCAAAATTCTGAGCTGTTGCAATCATGAAACGAATCTCAAAATTAAAAGGAATGTAGAAATAGGTAGCAGCGAGCAAAAACACAAAACGTGCCACCCGAGCACGAGCGACACGGCCCCTTCGTCTTTCCTCGTCGTTACCATGCCCACAACAAATCGATTTGGGCGACAAAAGAGTCCGTGTGTGGACTGGCTCTTACTTGAGTATTTTCTTACTTATGTACATATGTATCCAAAACGCTCAACCAAATACGTATTGGTGGTTGTTTTTACTCATAAAATACTTTTACTTGGCTCAATGTGTATTTTTTTATTTTTATATTTTATGCGGTACACCGGCTACTGATCTTGTGTATTTATTGTATTTGTCTCTGCTTGTCATGAGCTTTTATTTTACTTAAACATTTTTGGATAAGTAAGATCGCCACAAGTCTGTGCAAATAAAATCGAAGAGTGTGTAAAAAAAATACAACTAATACTTACAATTTCATCATGGAAATACATATATACGCAAGAACAACTTATTTCTTAATTAATTTAATTTTATTATCAAAATAATCGTTTTCCAATGGCAACTTTTCGTGCGCTTTTGCCATTTTCAAAACCCCATCACCAAAATCCAGATGTTATTCATGAACAACCATTACATTCACATTGATAGTTTGGTGTGGTTTTTAGTCTGGGGGAATCATTGGTTCGTACTTCTTACAAAATGAAGCTGGTGACGCCGTTACTGTCAATGAAGTGCGGTATAGATCGATGATAACCAACATTTTATGACCGCAATGGGAAGAAGTTGATCTTGACAACATTTGGTTCCAACAAGACGGGGCTACGTGCCACACAGCACATGCAAAAACCGAATTATTGCGAGAAAATTTTAGACATTCGATATTTTCAAGAACTTGTGAATGGCGGCCAAGAAGTTGTGATTTAACACCACTAGACTACTTCTTGTGGGGTTATTTGAAGTCATTGGTCTTTAGCAATAAACAAGACTTTCTGAAGCTTTAGAAGTCAGTATTGAACGTGCTATTCATGACATACGACTTGATTTAGTGGAAAAGCTCGAAAATTGGGTTCATCAAATTCGTTCCTGCAAAAGAAGTCGCTGAGGGCCTTAGAATGATGTTATATTTTGAACTTAATTGTATCGATTGTACTTCACATTAAATAAAAAACATTTAAATTTCCTTAACAATTAGTGTTTTTTTTTTTTAAACATATCACTCTTATTGGAAAAGCCTGTACTATGCAACATCATCACATGTATTGATATGAAATTCATTTTGTGAATATCTACACATATACTATTTAAAAGGAATATTTGTATTTAATGTTAAAATAAGACCTCCTTTTAAATATTGCTCATGTTTGATAATATGATATACTTTCATCTATATGTAAATATGTATATGCTATGTGTATACTATACACATAGTACATATATAACATACACCAGTGGCCAAGTAGCCCTTACCACTTCACATTTGCAATTATTCTTCAATTGTCGCCGCTTAACTAAGTCAATTATGCTGAACATTTGCAAATGTATAAAATTTAAAATAATATTTTATTTGCCAAATTTTTTTTTTTTTACTAAAAAATACTTAATATTATATTTTTCCATAGTAAGAAAACAAAAACGATATTTCTGTGAAATGGATGTGATATGTTTAATTATATAATATATTGTGTTTTTTTCAATATTTTAATAATTCTTGTATATTTTTTTAATAAGGTTAATCTATAACTATTGTACTAAAAGTTCTAATAACTAGTTGATCCACCTTTTGCGGCTATAACTGCTGCGATCCGGGCGGGCATTGAATTAACAAGTTTTTCCAAAAACCTCGTTCGAAATTTCCTGTTCCTACACATTTTCAAGATTTTTTTGTAGCTCTGCCTTTGAGTGCGGTTTATGTTGAGCCACTTTCTCTTTCATAGTGTGCCAAAGATGCTCAATCCGATGAATTTCCGGGCCACGTCATATGTGGTATTCCGAAGTCTTGAAACAACCTCCTCGTATTTCTGCGCGTTCATCATACCGTCAACAAAAAGTAAAGGACCTCGTATATAGTGAGAAAAGCATCCACAGACCATTTGATTTTCAGGATGCCTTACCAATCTCACCACACAATTATATTTAAATCGTTCTCCCTCAAATCGTCGGACATACGGTTGTCGGTACAGTGCAAATTAGATATGCTTTCATCTGACCATATTTCCGTTTGCTATTGCTTTAAAGACCAGTTCCGGTGGATTCTTGCCTATTCCGATCGGGGCTGTCTCATCCTTGTAGTCAAGAGTGGTTTTCTCGCTGGCTTCCTTCCACTTAAACCATACTTTTGTAGCCTCCTGCGTACAGTTCTTGAACTAATTGCTACTAGATGTTGCTCATCAAGGTCCTTTCTTATTTATATGGAGTTCCTGAAGCGATCTTTCAAACTAATCCTATGAATTATATTATCTGTCCTGGACGACGTCTTCCTCCTGCTTCCAATCCCACTCGAACGCTCCAAACGATCGTCCTGGTTTTTTTTCTTCAGTAAATTTATTACTGTTGGATGTCTGCATCCGACTTTTCTTGCTATCTCGCGAACCGAAACTCGTTCTTTTTCTAACATAAAAATAACTTCTTGGTCACGAGTCAACTGCCTATATTTTGCGCACAGTATTCTAACCGTTCTCTTTATTGTAAAAGTGCTCACGAATAAATGAAGTTTATTTGTCAATCTTTTATATTTCAATTTCAAATAACCCCAATTGCTTACATCAGACTGAATATTTAAAATTGTATTGAAAAATAGCGTTACAATTTCATTTGAAATGCCAATTCATTTGAAGAGCTCAGTGGTAAGGTTTACGTTATATACGTACACATGTAAGTATAATATAGCAAACACCTCAAACATAATTCTACAAAAACAACAATCATCTCAAAAAGCACAAGGAGGGTCACAGTCAATATGGCAGCAAAATCGCCGAAGCCCAAATTTATGGTAAATCACACAACAACAACATTTTCATTCATGAACGCAAGCGAACTTTCAATAGGGAAAGTTGATTCATTCATATCAGCAATATCAACTAACCCGAGCATGCTTTTGCCTACAAGCGTCTTTTCGCGACGATTTCAAAAGCTAAAAATAATATAAAATGAACAACTTTCTGATGTTCCTTCTAAAAAGGAAAAGAGACAACCCCGCAAAGTGACAAAAGTCGCAACATAGGTCTTGTCGATTTAAAATACTTGTCAATTCTAAAATATTTTTCTATGGCTCGCAAAAATCTCCGCCGATATGTATACATGGTCATACATAAACATACTACATATTTACGATGGTTTGTAGGCAAAGCAAGAGCGGCAAGGGAAGCGTTGACAATCGGCACCCGTTCGTAAATTTTTTTCGCTCGGATTTTCTACCAACAACGCAATGTTGTGAAGCTTTGTCGTCGCGCAAACATCGTCAATGCTTTGAGACATTGATTCTTTGACATAAAAAATGAGTTTCGGCCATTGGTTGTCCGCAGTGGCGAATCCATGGGGGGATTATGATAGTTCTGTAATAACAAAATATTGACGAAAAATTTATATAGTTAATAGATCGATTTACAGAATCTGCTACTATCATAAATTCAGAGCGCAGAAAATAATTATAATTCAAAATAAAAAGAACATATGAAGTAATATCAAAATTAGAAACATTTCGGAAGGAAATTATGGCCTCCAGGAAGAAATTCCGTATCTGCCACTGGTTGTTCGTGACAACAGAGATTTTGCATGAAACAATAGTGTACTTATTTACATATGTACATACATATGTTGAATGTAGACAAATTTACAAATTTTACTGTATGCGTTCTTTCATATTTTTTTACATGCACACATAATTATACTTATGTATATGTACTTATGTATAAGCATATGGGCGACCGATTGGTCTGTTCAGATGTTATTAAAACTTTTAACTACCAAAACAAATAAATATATACTAAATATATAATTTATAAAACCGTTATTAATTTAATATATAGGTAATAATACAAACCTCACTTTAATATATATGGTGTAAATTTCAATAGATTTTATGAAATTCATCATGAAATAGGTAAATTTGTACATACATACATACTTATGTTCTTGGATACCAAATATATGCAGAATATCTATAAATTATATACAAAGTTGTTTGCGCCTTGCAATGAATCTGTAAGCGTACATTTCTTAACATTTAAATTATCATCATTTTTCTCACTTAACGCTCAAAATGCTTAATTCTGCTGATTATGAGTCCGCTGGGGTAAAACTTCCACTAATAATGTTTGTGGTGAAATCGTCTAATTCTGATGAGTACCCCTCCGAACATTTTGACAATCAGAACACCATGAACCTTTTCTCTAATATATATACGTTCTCTAATATTTTTTTAAGTAGATAGTTGCATAACATATGTACATGTTCATGAGTGTGAGCAATTTTAAAGCAAGTATACTTTGAGTATGAAAATTATGTACCATGAAACAGTTCTCTGACATGCATAATATATAATAATAGTGATCTTCGAGAAGAGGAAGAAAATAAGTTGACAAATAGCACAGCGACAAGGACGTATTTTTAGCACGATAGATAGATAAATATAACAAATTGTAGAATTATAGATTTCAACAATGCACATAATATTTTTAAACATTATTTTGCCCACAGATATGTGAGGATGAAAAATAGATTTGCTAATTAATTTATGTGTTAATAGAGAATTTTTTCAAATTTGTTTAATTTCGGAACTCTCAACTACATATTTTATTGGACTAAATTCGGCAAAATTTAAAAATATCAAATACCACCTCTGCCATAGACCGTAATCATTATAAGTTTTGTTCTAAAAATCTCCTAATCTCATTTCATCTAATATTTTTTTACTGATAATAATTAATTTTATAATAAAACATAAGGAATCGGTACTTTGCTCAAAATAAAACTTACTTTGAAATTACAGGTGTTTTTGAAGTTGTTTTGCAAACTATTTACGATCAAAACATAAAAGTGAATATGACACTGAAGTATAATTTTCGAGTAGGTCTGGAGATATGAAATTTTACTCAAGATAGGCCTTGCCACGCCCGTCAGACTGGCTCCTATGAAGCCCTTTTGTATCATATCGGGTATAACATTTAATGTCTCTGACGCAATTATTTATTGAGTTATCGTACTTTTAGTAATTTTCAACATAACCGCTATAATCCGATTTCACTCATTTTCACAATGTCAAAGGAGGTGCCAAAAATATTTGCTGAGCAAATTTGGTTAAAATACCTACAAAACAGTTTCTGAGATAGGTACATTACGACTATTATTGGGCGGGGATATGCTCGCTTTAAAAAAAATGTTCAGCTTAAAGTGCCCTTCACTTCTGCAATCCTCTGTATAAAATTACAGTTTTATATCTTAATATGGAGCTTAGTTATAGCACTTTATTGGTTTTTATTTAATGTCAGCGTAGTTTAAGACCGGCCGGTCGACTGCCTTGTATGTTGCCAGCAACGTTCCTTTGGCTTTTCCCTATGAGCTGCCGGCAAGCGACTTGAGGATTTTGTTGGCGCTCTGTAATTTGACAGTTATCGCGGTCGTGTGAAGAGTGAAGGTGCACAGGCTGTCAGATGTAACACCTGAAATTTTAGAGTTATTGACCGTCTGAATTTTAACGCCATCGACTGCAATTTAGATCCAGGCGGTTCCGTCCAGTTTGTGAATATGGTCATCAGCGTACGACGTCATGGAAATTCCGTCTGGTGGTTGGGGGAGTTCCGAGATATAGAAATTCAACAGTAATGGGAAGAGAACACCACCCTACGAAATCCCCTGTTTAATTCTCCTTAGTTTAGATGTTTGGCCTCGAAACAGTACTAATGATTGTAGACCGCTCAGGTAATTCATAGTCCACCGCTTTAGCCCTGGAGGGAGCGTGGATTGTTCCCACGTAGCGTTGTGTGATTGATCGTGTCCAAAGCTTTTGGCAGGTTTATGCCATGAACTATCTGAGCGTTTATGACTCTAAGTGCGGTGCTGGTGCTGTGCACTTTTCGGAAGCCATGCTGATGGACTGCTAGACTCAGGTGGTGAGTGAATGTCTGGAGTAGCAAGGCCATAAGTATCTACTACTGGGGAAAGAAGAGTTATCGGACGATAAGACTACCCTTGGTTGGCGGGTTTCCCAAGTTTTAGTAGTGGGACCACTCTTCCGACTTTCCACACATTGGGTATTTGAAGAGTGGATATCGACAGGTTGAGGACCTTGGTGATGTAGCTTACTCCCGTCGAGCCTAGATGTTTTAGCATCAGCATGCTTATTCCGTCAGGGCAATGAATTTGGATGATTTGGACTTTTTGATGGCACTCTGAACCTAACCATCGGTGAAAGTAAGTGGTGCGCAGTCTTTTGGCATTTTGCACAGCCGTCGTTTGGCCTTGTCGGCCGAAGGGTGCAGTCTAAATTGCTGGCTAAAATAGCTATCGAAGAAGCATGGCCATCGAATTGAATTTCAACCCGATCGTAATGTCCCCTCAGAATAGACAAGGCCGTGACAGTAGTCCAAAGCTCACTCACACCGGTGGAGAGGTTCTAGGACTTCAGATGCTCTATCCATTTTGTCCGCTTATGCTGATTTACCATTTGCCGAATCTCCAAATTGAGATCCCTTTTTCGGGGATCACAGGGATCGGCATGGCGTAAGGTGTCGCGCTCGTTTGCTAATACAGCTGGTTCGGTGGGGAAATTGAGGAGTTCCGCAATCCTTCCAGCCGGAATGAAGCCAGCAGGGATCACCTTGCAGAATTGACGCTCGCCAACAATGACGTTCGTAGGAATGAATAGTGCGGCTCTCGGTAAATTCTGCGAAGCCGACCCAGTTAGCTTTGTTAAAGTTAACAAAGGTGCGGTTGTAACAAAGATATAAAGTCGGGAGGTTTCTCGACCGAGATAGTTATGGGCAGATGGTCTGAGGTGAGAGTTAGCATAGGTCGCCAGGTTATGCTATTTATCAGACCACCGCTAGCGATGGTAATATCTAACGAGCTATTACAGGTGCCCATAATTCTGGTTGGGGCTTCGTTATTCATTGTGCAGAATGTCGAATCGTCAATCTGTTCCGCCAGCTCCATTTCCCTACGATCATTTGACAGGCAGGAGTGCCAAAGATCGTGGTGGGCTTTAAAGTTGCCTAGCACCAAACGGTTTTCACCACGAAGTAGCGTACCTATGTTCGGGTGATATCCTGTTGGGCAACATGTAGGGGGTGTATATATTGAATATCTCGAGCTCTAAATCGCCTGACCGCACAGCTATCCCTGACATTCAAGGGTAAGGTCCCCGCGGTCGATGTCAACATCGCTTAGACGACGGTGTTGTTCAGTTTGAAGACTAGGCCTCCCCCATTATCTCGCTCGCGATCCTAACTTTAATCGTTGACACCTGCTCAGCTCAGAAGATCTGAGAGGCTGTTTAACTTGGTTTCTTGGACCGCGAACATGGTGCAGTAGCGCAGCCGATGAGGCAGGTGTCGGGGTAGTGCGTTGACAGCATGGGGCCACGTAACTTGTGGTCCACTCCTTATGTGTCTTAAGGCCTGAACAGGTATATAGTGACCTATAATGATTCAATTTCGAACAGCGTTGCATTAAAGAGAGATGCAAACTCTCACGCAACGTTTGTTCACATCAGTTTATGCACACTGCCCTTAAGAAAATAACTTTGTTTCATGCACTGACAAAAATGTTCACCAATACACTCACATTTCTTATGCCAGTCGTGACGTTCAATTTATTTGTCAATTGATCCTCACTGTTATTGTTAAAAAGAGACACCTACGACTTATATTGATTAATGCTGAAAACAGTCACGGACATTCCGCCCTTCCGTACTTACAGCCCGTATCAAATGAAATTTGTCACAAGTTATACCCGTAGTGGCAACGTAGAAATCAGTTGTTATACTCTCGCAACTTGTTGCTACAGAGTATAATAGTTTTGTTCACCTAACGGTTGTTTCTATCACCTAAAACTAATCGAGTTAGATATATGGTTATGTATATATAAATGACCAGCATAAAGAGACGAGTTGAAATCAGAGTGATTGTTTATCCGTCCGTTCGTCCGTCTGTGCAAGCTGTAACTTGAGTAAAAATTTAGATATCTTTATGAAACTTGGTACATATGTTTCTTGGTACCGTAAGACGGTTGGTATTGCAGATTGGCGCAATCGGACCACTGCCACGCGCACAAAACGAAATTAATCAAAAACAAATAAATTGCCATAACTAAGCTCCGCAATAAGATACAAGACTGTTATTAGGTACACAGGATCACAGGGGCATCTGCATGTACATGTGGGCGCGGTCCCGCCCCCTAATAGGTTTAATGTGCATATCTCCTAAACCGCTAAATAACAAAATTCACTGGAAGCAAATGTTTTTAGCACCTCTACCTACAGTGTGAAAATGGGTGAAATCGGGTGACAAACCTATATACTGTTAAAGAATACTAAAAGCGCGATAAACCAAGCACTAAACACGCCAGAGACATTAAATTTTACCTCTAGGTTGGTATGAGATGACTTTAAGGGAACCGCGTTCAAAATTATACAGTGGGCGTGGCACCGCCCACTTTTAGGTGAAACCCATATCTTGGGATCTGCTTAACCGATTTCAACCAAATTCGGTACATAACAATCTTTTCATATTTCTATAGTATAGTGCGAAAATGGGCGAAATCGGATTACAACCACGCCTATTTCCCATATAACAACATTTTAAATTTCATCTAATTTTTTCAATTTTCAGGATGCAAATCAAGCAACAATGATTATATCGGGGTAAACCTTTGTGCGAATAATGCGTTTAAAGTGTGCCACCTTGTGATCAAAAATTGTCTAAATCGAACCAAAACTGTTCAAGCCCCTAGGTACTGAATATGTAGACCCCAGTGCCTATAGTTGACCTTCTACCGAAAATATCGGTCAATCCACAAAGAAATCGCAAACGAGTATACCATTTCACTTTGCGAGAATATGGAAGAATCGGTAGTGAGTGCTCATTAAATTGCGCTCTCATAAGATAAGTCGTATCAGGTAATGCGGTCTATGCTCTGTGACATTTCATCGCTGCTCTCTTTTTCTTTCTTCTATCATTTCATCTCATTATCAATCACCTCAATAGTGTTCCCAACTCTCAAAAATTTGTCTCTCTAAAATTCCACAAAAACTCCTAAATTCCCCTAAAAAAATAATTATCAATAAAATAAATAATAAATTATTATTACATAAGATATATATTTAATTATAATATTTATTAATATAAATAATCAAATATTATTGCATTAATAATAAATTTAAAATTATAAATAAAAATAAAAATCATTTAGCAACATTTTTTATTTTCCATATTTATTTAATCTAATACTTCAAGTATCGTATCATTATCTTCAGTTTTTATGTTTCTACAATCACACCCATTGTGAGGAACACGGATGAAAGAATTCGTAGTTGCCAGAATGTTCTAGTGGCGAAGTTTTGTTAAAAATCTACTATATCAGGACTACCGGATTATGCAGCAGGCACAGTTCTGATTAGTGTGCTGTCGTGTAAAGAGCAATTAAGATAAAAGTAAGTTGTAAATTCGGACGAGTGGTAAAGCGTTAAAGTTGTTTCGATTAAAAATAAAAATAAGTGTATAGCCATTAAATTGGGACTTTAATTTAACAATCAAGTGATCGAACTCAAGAATGAGTTTCAAGGAAGACGATTTATCGAGAAATCCGTTACAATATTTACGAGTACGGGAAAAAAGTTTAACATTTTCGCGGATGGTTGAAAGGTTGTACAAAATCATGTATATCATATGTACAATAGAATGAAATAGATGAATTCTTTAATACTGTCACCACTAACAATCAAAGGAACAGTAAAATGACTGTCAAGGTTTACGGTTTTTCCAAAACCAAATTTTGTGTACGTCAAAAAGAAAAGCACACATTTCCTTAGGAGTTTCAAAAAGTTGTGCAATACCTAGCTGTTATTCCTTGCCATAAACCAAAAGTGTTGCATGCTTTTTTGAGTTCTGTGTTAAAAATATAAATTTGCATAAAATAGAAGAGCTTTCAAATATAATATATGTAAGTTAAATAAGTTGCAAATAAAATTATATTATTAGTAAATTTTTATTTAAACATTTTTGAATTCTGAAATATCCATGAATTAGAGAAAGACGCACGCAGAGCTATTGAAAGGAACCAGCATGGAATCAAATTTTTCAACTTTGATGGATTTATGGTCAGCAATGACTAAGTAAAAGGCATGAGATTGAGCAGCATAGATATATAGTGAATATGCCAAATACCAATGTGTTAAAGAGAGATGCAAATTCACACGTATACGTTTGCTTCCGTCAGTTTTTACACACTGCCCTTAAGAATATGCTAAAAACTTTGCTCCATGCGCTGACTAAATTTTATCAGCTGTGATTATAAAATTACTGCCATTGTTCCTGTAGGCGTCATAGAAGCAACATCATCATACTTACAGTGTGACGAATTTGAAAAAAATATAACTTATTATGTTACTGTTTCTTTTGATTTTTTATTATTTTTTCCAATTATCTGTTATTCTATTGTAATGAGAGATCTACATATATTGAAAAAAATATATATATATATTATCTTGCCACTGTATCCTAGGTAATTAGCCTCTTTTAAATGTTTTCGGGTGTAATTTTTTGATATTAACACGATTTTCCATTTATCTTTTTGAATATTTGTTTACATTGGGATATCGTCCATTTTTAAGCTATTTCATAGCTTCTTTCGCGGGCTTTGAGCGTGGGGACTGAATCAAGAAATTCAGAAAGGGAAATAAACCTAACATGATCACAAGGTATGCGCAAAATATTTTCATACTTTTAGACGTGTTTTCACATATCTCAAGCAGGGCAAATCAATTGAAGAGTAGGGTGATTAAAAAATAATAATATTTAAGATACAATTAGCATGTAAAATATGGAATTTAATAAAAATTTAATTAACCAAAATAAATAGACCCCACCTTTTGAAACAGTATCTCGTTTGACTTGAACAATTCAATTGAAATTAGATATTTCAATCGGATTATTAATGATAATAAATTTCTTCTCATCTTGGCTGGCGATTTCAAAATCAACTTCGCTGATATAATATCAGAGCGGTTGACATCTTTTCTTTCGGAAAAATTGAATTTGAAAATGAATAATGATCCACAAGAATCCACAACAAAATATGGGACCACCATTGACGCAGTATTTTTCAGATATTTAGAGGATATCATATCTCAAATTTATGTTTCTTATTTCAGTAACCATAAACCTACAGTTCCAATGATAAAAATTTCTGAATAACCTACGTGTATTGTAAGATAATAAAAACATTTTAAACAATATTAACTTCTCATTTATTCAATAAAAGAAAAAAATTATTTTCTTATCGATCACCACACTCAAAAACTCAAAAGAAAAAACTTGAATTAATATCAAAAAAAAAAATATTGTATAAAAAATAAATAAATAATTATAATTGCATAAGTTGATTAAAAATTCTATGCAATAGCTTTACCGCGGCAGTCCCCGAGAGCCACACGTACTTTTTTTGTATTCATTGCGTTTCGCCAGCCCGCCCTCGCAGAAGTATTTTTTCCAAATATCTGGCATTTCTCTATTGAGAGATCTACATTGAAAATAAACAAAATAGAAGTTCAATTTTTCCACTGCATCCTAGGTAATTAGCCTCTTCTAAATGCTTTCGGGTGTAATTTTTTGATATTAACATAGTTTTCCTATTTACTTTTTGAATATTTTTTTACATTGAGACATAGTCTATTTTTTTTTCATTTGGATTCGCCAGCACGCCCTCGCATATGTGATTAACCTAAGCTCTCAAAAATGGACGAAGGAGAAAACACATATAAATACATATACCTAAATAATTTTGTGATATACTGATAAATCATCATAAATATCAAGTAAGCCTTAATTTTGGCAAAGTTGTGCGAAATTTATAAATATTAATTATTGCTTTTATAACAAAGACTTATTCTCTATTGTCCCTATTTTTGAATACAATTACCCACTGAACACTTCATCGTCGTTGGTTATATTGAAAAAAAGTCAGCACTTTGCTTTGGTTTTGGGTTGTTTTTATAATTCAAAAATAAATATTGCAAAGATTTCAACCAATGAAAATGCGTGCTTTGAGTGATAACTGAATATCATCAATCACACAAAATAATCAAAATATAAACAGAAAATTCATGAGAAAAACAAAAAACAGTTTTTTGGACATTATGGATAAAATTTTTTTTCGTATGGGGAAGCACGCTATGAGTAACACAACCTTATATAATTGAATCATGATAAGTGTTTTAAATGTAAAACTATTTCCTAACATCTCAGCTTACAAGTACAACTTATATTTTAAATTGTTTCAATGATAAAATTACACAAACGGAAAAGACTTCGGTAACCAACTAATTTGAACCTAAAATCGCAATCAAACATATGATTTCAAAGTTTTCGTAACCTTTTTCAATTGGGGGTAAAATAATTGTCACTGTCCTTGTAGGGTAGTGTTGCATTAAAGCTATTTAACGGGAAATATATGTACAGAAAAACTTATGTTAAGTGCTAGCCGATACAAAAGTTTTATCTTAATCCCGACCAAATTCGATTGTTGGAAAAGTTTTTACCGTTAGTTTACAGTTTGGAGAAGTTTTTGAATTTCATCAAATGTTAAGAATATTCCTTTCTGATAGTATGGACGGATAGAGTAAGTCCGCAGGAATAAAAAATATATGCACAAATACTCGCCTCGGACTTGTAGATTTCAAGATATTTGTATTTAAAGTTCAGAAATTGTAAAAGTAGTGCACGCCATTTCACAATGTTTAACACACTTTGCAGACATTTTTCAATTAATATATTTGCAATTGTAAATTAATGTAAGCATTGAAATATATCTCAATTATAGATTTATTATGCGTTTTTTAGAAAATCAATATATACTTTTGACACGGCATACTTACAGTTTCAAAAGTTTTGTATATTTAACTTTATTACAAATCCCAGTGCCACTTTTTGTATCGTGAAAGAAAAATCAAAAAATTTAAGACCCCCGGTGCAGAAAGGAATCGACGCAAAAGAACGGGAAAACTTTAGAATACCGTCCCGACCTTCGAGGATTATATAGGTATGGGCGGATACCATACGAGGATGTTCTTCAGATCAAAAATATATAACCGCTGGAAACTAATAGTTTTCGAGATATTTGCGTGTAAAGTTGAAAATTTCAACTATTTAAAGTAACATAGTGCAAAAATAGTTTATATTCAATATTTAACGTTTTGTTCAATTATATTCATTCCTTATTTACATCTTTCGTATGTGAACTGAAAGAAATAAAGAAAACAGATTATACCCCAATGGCAGGAAATAAGTAAGATTTATGTAGATAATATTGTTTTTTCGCGTAGAATTCTTTTATGCGTTGCCGGCCTTCTGCCACGATTCAAAAATATTACCCTGATCGGTACAACACCGGAGCATACTCTTTTTTTTCGCGTACAATGAGCTGTTTCGACGGGGCCGGATCATAGGGGTGGGGTTCGTTGGGCATGCAAAGAGGTAGTTAGTGTCATACAGGACATATATTTTGTATGTCGCAGTCGATTCTGGATAAGCAGGAGTTTAACGTGCTTTAGTATCCAGAACTAAGTTGAGCAAGGGTCACTCTAGATTGTCGTGGCAACTAGAGCTCTTCGTCTGCATTGGTGGTGGTATGACTCCAAGCACGCCATTCACTGAGAGGGAGTCAGTGAAGGTATTAATGGCTCCACTGTGTTGTGGTTGTTGTAATGGTTCCCTAGTCCCCGTTTGGGTGATAAATTCCAGATTCGTTGTCGTCGAGGTCATCTAACGGGAGGCCCAGGAAACGAGCTGTTTCGACGGGGTCGGACCATAGGGAGAAGGGTGTTAAATGAGTGGGGTTTGTTGGGCATGCAAAGAGGTTGTTAGTGTCATGCGGTGACTCATTGCACGCAGGACATGTGTGTAGTATGTCGGGGTCTATTCTGGATAAGTAGGAGTTTAACCTGCTACAGTATCCGGAACGAAGTTGCGCGAGGGTCACTCTGGTTTCGCGAGGCAACTCGAGCTCTATGTCTGCTATGGGTGGTGGTTTGACTCCTATTACGCTATTCACTGAGAGGGAGTCTGTGAAGGTGTTGATCGCTCCACTGTGAATGGCGGTCAGTGCCTGTCTGAAGTTCGTTGCGTCCGAAGTCCGGTCGGCGTACTGTCTAATGTCGTCGACGTAATCAAGGAAAGACCTCTTGATGTTCCTAGGAGGCGGCTCGGCTACAGTCAGGCGACTACAGGGGTGGTTTCTACGAAAACCTACGGGCCTCACTATGTAGGTGTTCGATTGGAGACATCAAGAGGCATCCCGTGATAGTTCGGAGTGCAGTGTTCTGACAGGTCTGAAACTTCTTCTTCTGCGTGTCACTGCATCCAGGCGACCATATTGGGGCTGCGTAATTTAGGACCGGCCGGCCGATTGTCTTGTATGTTGCCAACAACGTTTCTTTGTCCTTTCCCCAAGAGCTGCCGGCAAGCGACTTGAGGATTTTGTTGCGGCTCTGTACTTTGGCAGTTACCGCGGTCGTGTGAGGAGTGAAAGAGCACAGACTGTCCAAAGTGACAACTAAAATTTTAGGATTATTTACTGTCGGAATTTTTGTGCCATCGACTGAAATATTCAGGTCCAGTTTGTACTCATTCGTCCAATTTGTGAAGATGGTCGCTGTGGATTTAGTGGGAGAGAGTGTTAGGCTCCTCGCAGAGAAGAAGCGAGAAAGATCGGAACAGCTACCTCTGTTTACTTTTGAACACATGCCATCGATTCCATTTCCCGATGTCAATATCGTACAGTCATCAGCGTACGAGGTCACTGAAATTCCCGCTGGTGGCTGGGGGAGTTTCGAAATATAAAAATTAAACAGTAGTGGGGAGAGGACACCGCCCTGCGGAACCCCCTGTTTAATTTTCCTAAGTTTAGAGTTTTGACCTCGAAACAGTACGGATGAATGCCGACCGCTCAGGTAGTTCATAGCCCTGGAGTGAGCGTTGATTGTTCTAAGTCCTCAAGTACCGTTGTGTGATTGACTGTGTCAAAAGTATTTGACAAGTCCAACGCTACGAGGATCGTCCTCTCGCAGGGTGGCTTCTGGTTCAGGCCATGAACTATCTGGGCGTATATGACGCTAAGTGCTGTGGTGGTACTGTGCACTTTTCGGAAGCCATGCTGATGATCTGCTAGGTTTAGGTGGTGAGTGGATGACGGGAGTAACAAGGCCTCAAGTGTCTTCGGGTATTTGAAGAGTGGATATCGACAGGTTGAGGACCTTGGTGAGATAATTTACTCCCGTTGGGCCTAGGTGTTTTAGCATCAGCATGCTTATTCCGCCAGGGCCAATGGATTTAGACGATTTCGCCTTTTTGATGACACTCTGAACCTCCCCATCGGTGAAAGTAAGTGGTGCGCAATCTTTTGGCATTTTGCGCAGCCGTCGGGTAACACGTCGTTTGGCCTTGTCAGTCGAAGGGTGCAGTGTAAATTGAGCTGAAATAGCTCGCGCACTTCTTCGGGTCCGAGGAGGCATGACCATCGAATTGAATTTCAACCCGATCGTCATGTCTTCTCGGATTTGACAGGGCCTTTACAGTAGTCCAAAGCTTACTCACACCGGTGGAGAGGTTGCAGGACTTCAGGTGCTCTATCCATTTTGTCCGCTTATGATGATTTACCATTTGCCGAATCTCCAAATTGAGATCCCTTATTCGGGGATCACAGGGATCGGCATGGCGTAAGGTGTCGCGCTCGTTTGCTAATACAGCTGCTTCGGCTGGGAAATTAGGGCGGAGTTCCGCGATTCTTCCAGCCGGTATGAAGCGAGCAGTAGCAGCAGCGATCACCTTGCGGAATTGACGCTCACCAACGATGACGTCCGTAGGAATGGATAGTGCGTTGAAGGTGCTCTCAGTAAATTCTGTGAAGCCGACCCAGTTAGCTTTGTTAAAGTTAACATAAGTGCGGTTGTCCACAGAAATAAAGTCAGGAGGTTTCTCGATCGAGATAATTATGGGCAGATGGTCTGATGCGAGAGTTAGCATAGGTCGCCAGGTTATACTATTTATCAGACCACCGCTAGCGATGGTAATATCTGGCGAGCTATTACAGGTGCCCATAATTCTGGTGGGGGCTTCGTCATTCATTGTGCAGAATGTCGAATCGTCTATCTGTTCCGCCAGCTCCATCCCCCTACGATCGTTTGACAGGCAGGAATGCCAAAGATCGTGATGCGCGTTAAAGTCGCCTAGCACCAGACGGTTTTCACCACGAAGTAGCGCATCTATATTCGGGTGATATCCTGTTGGGCAACATGTAACTGGGGGGATGTATATGTTAAATATTTCGAGCTCGACATCGCCTGACCGGACAGCTATACCCTGACATTCTAGGGTAGTGACAAAGATAGGACCTCCACGGCCCTAAGGAGCTCACACAGACAGCATGACTCCCAGTCTGACCAACCTACCCCCCCCCAACCTTCATCCAGCTCCAATCCTCGTGCGAGAACCACCCAGCAACTCCTGGTTCCTCGCACAGTCTGTTCCGTGTGTCAGACCACAATACGCCGGAATGTCTCATCAGTCAAGTGCAATTCTTGCACTGGCTGGTGTCACTTTCTGTCCGAAACCAAGCTAAACAGCCTCTCAGATCTTCTGAGTTGTGCAGGTTTCAACGTTTTACGTAAGGATCGCGAGCGAGATAATGGTGGAGGCCTAGCCTTCATATTGCACAACACCGTGCAGTATCGTCTTATCGATGTTGACATCGACCGTAGGGACACTACCCTAGAATGTCAGGGTATAGCTGTCCGGTCAGGCGATGTCGAGCTCGAAATATTTAACATATACTTCCCCCCTGTTACATGTTGCCCAACAGGATATCACCCGAACATAGATGCGCTACTTCGTAGTGAAAACCGTTTGGTGCTAGGCGGTTTTAACGCGCATCACGATCTTTGGCATTCCTGCCTGTCAAACGATCGTAAGGGGATGGAGCTGGCGGAACAGATAGACGATTCGACATTCTGCACAATGAATGACGAAGCCCCCACCAGAATTATGGGCACCTGTAATAGCTCGCCAGATATTACCAT
Source organism: Bactrocera oleae (assembly GCF_042242935.1). Lineage (NCBI taxonomy): Eukaryota > Metazoa > Arthropoda > Insecta > Diptera > Tephritidae > Bactrocera > Bactrocera oleae. The sequence goes on from NC_091536.1 coordinate 27,757,159, forward strand.
CGCTAGCGGTGGTCTGATAAATAGTATAACCTGGCGACCTATGCTAACTCTCGCATCAGACCATCTGCCCATAATTATCTCGATCGAGAAACCTCCTGACTTTATTTCTGTGGACAACCGCACTTATGTTAACTTTAACAAAGCTAACTGGGTCGGCTTCACAGAATTTACTGAGAGCACCTTCAACGCACTATCCATTCCTACGGACGTCATCGTTGGTGAGCGTCAATTCCGCAAGGTAATCACTGCTGCTACTGCTCGCTTCATACCGGCTGGAAGAATCGCGGAACTCCGCCCTAATTTCCCAGCCGAAGCAGCTGTATTAGCAAACGAGCGCGACACCTTACGCCATGCCGATCCCTGTGATCCCCGAATAAGGGATCTCAATTTGGAGATTCGGCAAATGGTAAACCATCATAAGCCCACAAAATGGATAGAGCACCTGAAGTCCTGCAACCTCTCCACCGGTGTGAGTAAGCTTTGGACTACTGTAAAGGCCCTGTCAAATCCGAGAAGACATGACGATCGGGTTGAAATTCAATTCGATGGTCATGCCTCCTCGGACCCGAAGAAGTGCGCGAGCTATTTCAGCTCAATTTACACTGCACCCTTCGACTGACAAGGCCAAACGACGTGTTACCCGACGGCTACGCAAAATGCCAAAAGACTGCGCACCACTTACTTTCACCGATGGGGAGGTTCAGAGTGTCATCAAAAAGGCGAAATCGTCTAAATCCATTGGCCCTGGCGGAATAAGCATGCTGATGCTAAAACACCTAGGCCCAACGGGAGTAAATTATCTCATAAAGGTCCTCAACCTGTCGATATCCACTCTTCAAACACCCGAAGACACTTGAGGCCTTGTTACTTCCGTCATCCACTCACCACCTAAACCTAGCAGATCATCAGCATGGCTTCCGAAAAGTGCACAGTACCACCACAGCACTTAGCGTCATATACGCCCAGATAGTTCATGGCCTGAACCAGAAGCCACCCTGCGAGAGGACGATCCTCGTAGCGTTGGACTTGTCAAATACTTTTGACACAGTCAATCACACAACGGTACTTGAGGACCTAGAACAATCAACGCTCACTCCAGGGCTATGAACTACCTGAGCGGTCGGCATTCATCCGTACCACTACTGTTTAATTTTTATATTTCGAAACTCCCCCAGCCACCAGAGGAATTTCAGTGACCTCGTACGCTGATGACTGTACGATATTGACATCGGGAAATGGAATCGATGGCATGTGTTCAAAAGTAAACAGCTACCTCTCCGATCTTTCTCGCTTCTTCTCTGCAAGGAGCCTAACACTCTCTCCCACTAAATCCACAGCGACCATCTTCACAAATTGGACGAAGGAGTACAGACTGGACCTGAATATTTCAGTCGATGGCGCAAAAATTCCGACAGTAAATAATCCTAAAATTTTAGTTGTCACTTTGGACAGTCTTTGCTCTTTCACTCCTCACACGACCGCAATAACTGCCAAAGTACAGAGCCGCAACAAAATCCTCAAGTCGCTTGCCGGCAGCTCTTGGGGAAAAGACAAAGAAACGTTGTTGGCAACATACAAGGCAATCGGCCGGCCGGTCCTAAATTACGCAGCCCCAATATGGTCGCCTGGATGCAATGACACGCAGAAGAAGAAGCTTCAGACCTGTCAGAACACTGCACTCCGAACTATCACGGGATGCCTCTTGATGTCTCCAATCGAACACCTACATAGTGAGGCCCGTATGCTTCCGGTTAAGGAACACAACGAACTCCTCTCCAAGCAGTTTCTACTGGGGTGTTTTCGTAGAAACCACCCATGTAGTCGCCTGACTGTAGCCGAGCCACCTCCTAGGAACATCAAGAGGTCTTTCCTTGACTACGTCGACGACATTATACTATGTTCGCACCAAATTGAAAACCTCTTGAAAACACAATTTGTGGATTGTGGAACCGAAGTCGTTCACACCGACATTTTGTGTTTTCATTGACAGTTCACACATTTATTTGTTTACATTAGTTACGTACGTTTAGGCCAACGAGAATGGTAAGTTTTAGAATTTTAAATATTTGCTTATAATTATTATTGTTTGTTTTATAGAATTCCGAGAAAATTTTAATTGCGAAATTGTTGGCTTTGAGAAGCCAAATAAATTTATTGAGCAACGACGATTCTTTAAGAGAATCGATAGAAGTTCTTAGCACCCAGCACATTCGCCTTAAAAAAAAATTGAAGACTTGAACAAAAAACGTTTAATTCTGTTATGTGTATTAAAGAACCTTAGGATGCCGATTAGATCATGTTGGACAAAGGTTTGTATAGGTTTCTACTGAAGCATAACTTCAATTAAATATCAATAATTCCAGCAACGCAAAAATCAATTTTGGGAACACGATTGCCAACGAAATGGATCCGTTTTTTTTAAGGAAAACTTTCGCATGAACCGCAGTTCATTTAAAAAATTATGCGAAAATTTCCGGTGTCTACAAAAAATGGATACGAACTACAGAAGAGCTATTCCGCTCGAGAAAAGAGTAGCTATAGCAATATTTGCTTTAGGCTCATCTGCGGAGTATCGGAGTATCGCTAATATGTTCGGAGTAGGTAAATCTACGGTTTGCAAAAATTTGCTGGAATTTCGCACCGAAATCTGGAGATTGATGCAACCATCCTGCTTCAAAATGCTGCCATTAAATAGAGAAAGCATAACAGAATTGGTGACGGGTTTCGAGGTACTTGGATTCCCACAATGCTTAGGAGCAATTGGTAAATATTAGTTATAAAATCATATATTTACGCCATTGGTCTAATAATTGTTTACAGACGGATGCCACATTGAGGTTCACTTATCATCTGAAGATGCTGTGGATTATTATAATTACAAAGGATGGTATTCCACCGTTTTATTGGCATTAGTTGATGCTAAGTAAAGTTTAGAAACACAATATACATATAAGTACATATGTAATATATAAATTGTATTTTCAGATACCGTTTTATTTACATAAACGTTGGGAGTCCCGGGCGATGTAATGACTCTCAAATTTATGAGAAGTCGTCACTTAAGCGAGAAATACAGAATTGTCCTTTACTAAGTGAAATGTCTCGTGAAATTTCAGGCGTAAATGTGCCAGTTTTTATAATTGGGGATTCGGCTTTTCGATTTAGCAAACAACTAATGAAACCGTATCCATTTAGCGTAAATCAAAATCATCGTGAGAAGGTATTCAACTACGCCCTTTCGAAAACACGTAGAGTTGTCGAAAATGCCTTTGGACACCTCAAGGCCCGCTTTCGACGAATTGGAAAAGGAATTGACAATTCTGTACGTAATGCCAATTTAATAATAAAAGCCTGTTGCGTCCTTCACAATTTTTTAAATGAAAACAACGATACTTTAAACGCTAGATGGTTACGTGCTTTGGAAGAGTTGGAGACTAGACGACAAAATCCGAGTCATGTTTCATATGCGTCTGACGACCCAACTAACGGGGAAACTATACGGGCAGCACTTTGTACATATTTTGGCAAGTAAAAATAATTTTAAGTATAATTTATCAGGCTGAACTCATTTAAGGCGGCAGTAACCATATTCCAAAAATAAAACACATTCATTTACTTTTTATTTTTTTAACAAATCAAGAAGTACTTTATTTATTTCTTTTGTATCCTTTACAAATTCTTCAATTAATTTTGTTCTTTTATTGTCGTTTTCGACCAATGTTTCTGTCATTTTTAAAAATTTGTCATTAGTTATATTAAAGTCTTCATTTGTTTTTTCAATATTTTCCAATTTTTTTATTATGAAACTTTCAAAATTATTGTTTTTCCTTTTTGTAGAATCTATCGGCTCGGGTGACGACGCGGTTGGTGACATTATCATCGCTGAGGGCGAAGGAGTGCAAACAGGTGATGGCAGTGGAGATGCAGCAACAAATGTTGAAGACGCAGCCGTTTCCACCGAAATTTCCATCGGTTTTGAGTTCGTAGAACTTAATATTTATTTTTGTTCAATTTTATTTACCTAAATCTTTGCGACAGATTGTGCATTTTCATTTTTATTTCTGCCGCCGTGAAGGTGACACCTTGCTGCTGCAGCTCCACTGCCATTTCCTCCAAAATGTGGCTATTTTTCCTTGGCCCTCGAAGCGCACAAACTTTTTCTTCCCGTAACTCTATTAGAAGGGCTTCTCCCCTCTCACTCCACGAATTTCTTTTTTTATACACTTTTTTCGCCATTTGAATGTAAGCAAAATCACAGAACAATTATGGAATGTAAACAAATTGTCAAGTGACATTTAGGGCTGGCAAAATATGTCTTCCAATAATATCGATTAAACTAGAGCAGGCACCGATTATAATGAGTGGAATGTAAGTCTTCAAGGGGTTTTCAGCGAAAACTGTGTTTTCGTTTGACAAATTTTGTATGGATGAAAACACGAGTTTTCGCGTGAAAACCTCTTTTGTCGATGAAAACACGGTTTTCGTGTCGGTGTGAACATAGTATTAGACAGTACGCCGACCGGACTTCGGACGCAACGAACTTTAGACAGGCACTGACCGCCATTCACAGTCTAGCCATCAACACCTTCACAGACTCCCTCTCAGTGAATGGCGTAATAGGAGTCAAACCACCACCCATAGCAGACGTAGAGCTCGAGTTGCCTCGCGAAACCAGAGTGACCCTCGCGCAACTTCGTTCCGGATACTGTAGCAGGTTAAACTCCTACTTATCCAGAATAGACCCCGACATACTAAACACTTGTCCTGCGAGTCTCCGCATAACACTAACCACCTCTTTGCATGCCCAACAAACCCCACCCATCTAACACCCTTCTCCCTATGGTCCGACCCGTCGAAACAGCTCGTTTCCTGGGCCTCCCGTTAGATGACCTCGACGACAACGAATCTGGAATTTATCAACCAAACGGGGACTAGGTAACCGTTACAACAACAACATAGGTCGCCAGGTTACGCTATTTATCAGACCACCGCTAGCGATGGTAATATCCGGCGAGCTATTACAAATGCATATAATTCCGGTGGAGGCTTGGTCATTCATTGTGCAGAATGTCGAATCGTCTATCTGTTCTGCCAGCTCCATCCCCTACGATCGTTTGATAGGCAGGAGTGCCAAAGATCGTGGTGAGCTCTTTAGGGCCGTGCAGGTCCTTTCTTGTGTGTTGGCAGCATGGAACCACATAACTTGTGTGACTTTACAATCACTGAACAAACAACATTATATTTTTTCATTGTGTTGAAAATATCAAATTTTGCACCGGAAAGTGATAATTTGCGGAAAGCATTACTTTTTTGTTTCTATTTGAAGAAAAGTGTTGCAGAGTTGCAGCCATGGTAAATGTTTGACAAAAAACAATATCAGACCGGGAAGGATCCAAAAGTAAGGAAAATGGGTGCCTATTGAATGAAAGACAAATGGAAAACCGAAAAACAGTTTTGAATTTTTGCTTCAAAATCAGTTTTGCACGAATTGTCACTGGCCATGAAAAATAGATTTATTTGATGAATCCTAAGGAGAGAAAATCATGCGTTAATCCGGGAAAACCATCAACATCGACTGCAAAAACAGATCGATTCGGTAAGAATACTTGCTCTGTGTTTGTTGGGATCAGAGAGGTTTGGTATATCATAAGCTTCTAAAACTTGGTGAAACTGTTAATACTAATCGCTACAGACAACAAACGATCAATTTGAACCATGCATTGATAAAAAAACGACCAGAATGAGCCAGAAGACACGGCAAAGTAATTTTGTTATACGATAATGCACCTGTACACAAAGCTAAATCGGTTCAAGATAGAATCAAAGTACCTTCCTCACCCCTCGTATTCACCAGACTTAGCCCCTTCCTATTACCATTTGTTTTCATCGATGGGCACGCATTGGCTGAGCAGGTTCGTACGCAGAAGTCGAAAATTTGGTGTCTGATTTGTTTGCTTCAAATGACGAACATTTATATTGTCATGGTATCCACAAATTTCCAAAGAGGTGGTCATAATGTGTAAAGTGCAATGATCAATACTTTGGATAAATTTTTTTTTACATTCCCATTCAAAATTAGTATTTCATTTACATAAAACCGGTACACCTAGTATACTAGTATGGTAATACTTGTTGTCAGTATTCAACCGTTTTGTTATTGTGTGAATAAACATAATTTACCAATAAATTAAATATTAAATTAAAGTTATTTTAGCACTATATAATGTGACAATCGACAAAATACGACCATAAATCGTTGATATTTTCAACTTTAAACGCAAATAACTCGAAAACTAGGACAACATCCTCTATCCGCCCTTACCCATTTCATCCCGTGATGGAATGGTAACCTAAAGTCGACCCCAGAACAGAGTTCGCCGCGAAAACTATGAATCCGTCCATACTATTAGCTGGCAGCGCCAAATAAATCGTAATCGTGCCGATAAAAATATGAATACAAATACAAGCGAAAGAACTGAGAACACCCCGATGTTTCTCCGACCAATGTTATTTTTTTTAAGCGCGGCCGAAGGCTGCCAACATAAAAACATTATACGCAAAAGAACTGAGAACACCCCGGTGTTGGACCGACAAGGATTAATTTTTTAAAACGCCAATATTTTTTCTACACGCAAAACTAATAATTTGTTACTTATTTCCTGTCATTGGGGTATTATCTGGGTAAATGTATAGTTTAGGTTCCTCAACAAAGGAGGCCGCGAAAATCTATTAAAAATTTTTTTTTTAAATCGTCTTATTTTGAGTAACATAAAACCTTTCAGCCTTTCCTATCTTTTAGTGAATTCCGGTGTTGGATCGACCAAGGTACTTTATTTAAGTTTTCTTTTTTTCTACGCGAAAGAATTGAGAACACCCCGGTGTTGTTCCGACCAATATAATTTTTTTTTTTTTTAAATTAACATACTGTTCACATGTCCTTTCGAGTGGTAACTCCTTTCCGCACTGGTGGGCTTAGACTTTAACTTGCCATTACATACATGTGATCACAGCTCTACAAAATTCTGCCGCTCCAACAACAACTTAGTTATTTGAAAAATATGTGCAGTGTGTTAAATATATTTATCTCTACATATATACATAAATTATTTTTCAGAAAACAGCTGTTCTGAACATTTATATATAAAAATTTAGATCGGTTGTAGAAAACCGTCCTAGCAAATCTGGAATAAAATGGTAATAGAGGCGATCCTCCAGATCAAAAATATATATATGTATATATAGACGCGGGAAACTTATAGTTTTCGAAATAGTGCATTTTAAGTTGAAAATTTTAACTATTTAAAGTACGTTTTTTTATTCAGATTAATTTTACACTTATATTTTCACTTTTATATCCACTAACATTTCACGAAAGAGGGCACAATAGACCGTAGGTCGCGATGCATACCTCAACAATTCCCACAACAGCCGGTTCTGCGATACCGGAATTGACCCGGATTTTATCCGGCCAAGGGCTGTTATTTCGACGATCTAACCCTGTTTGGATCGGTAAGTTTTAGATTAAGTTTGTCGTCACTGGAGCAACGCCTAGCAGCAGGGTTGCTCCGTATCCTCCTGACCCGTGCTGGCATCGAGTCCAACCCGGGCCCCGAGGTATTCTACTGCTGCGTATGCGCAAAAAGGCTCCATCCAAATTCCACCTCGGTTAGGTGCAATACATGCAATGGATGGAGCCATCTTAAGACCTGCTCGGGCCTTAAGACACACAGGGAGTGGACCACGAGTTACGTGGCCCCATGCTGTCAACGCAATAATGCGACATCTGCCTCAACGGCCGTGCAACCTGCACCATGTTCGCGCACTGCGCTGCCACTCCAGTCGAGTGGCCAAAATAGGACCTCCACGGTCCTAAGGAGCTCACAAAGACAGCACAACTCCCAATCTGACCAAATGAGCGCGACACCTTACGCCATGCCGATCCCTGTGATCCCCGAATAAGGGATCTCAATTTGAAGATTCGGCAAATGGTAAACCACCATAAGCGGACAAAATGGATAGAGCACCTGAAGTCCTGCAACCTCTCCACCGGTGTGAGTAAGCTTTGGACTACTGTCAAGGCCCTGTCAAATCCGAGGAAACATGACGATCGGGTTGAAATCCAATTCGATGGCCATGCCTCCTCGGACCCGAAGAAGTGCGCGAGCTACTTTAGCCGGCAGTTTATACTGCACCCTTCGACCGACAAGGCCAAACGATGTGTTACCCGACGGTTGCGCAAAATGCTAAAAGACTGCGCACCACTTACTTTCACCGATGAGGAGGTTCAGAATGTCATCAATAAGGCGAAATCGTCCAAATCCATCGGCCCTGACGGAATAAACATGCTGATGTTAAAACATCTAGGCCCAAAGGGAGTAAACTACCTCACCAAGGTCCTCAATCTGTCGATATCCACTCTTCAAATACCCGATGTGTGGAAAGTCGGAAGAGTGGTCCCACTACTGAAACCTGGGAAACCCGCCAACAAAGGGGAGTCTTATCGCCCGATAACTCTCCTTTCCCCAGTAGTGAAGACACTTGAGGCCTTGTTACTCCCGTCATTCACCCACCACCTGAGCCTAGCAGACCATCAGCATGGTTTCCGTAAAGTGCACAGTACCACCACAGCACTTAGCGTCATAAACGCCCAGATAGTTCATGGCCTGAACCAGAAGCCACCCTGCGAGAGGACGATCCTCGTAGCGTTGGACTTGTCAAAAGTTTTTGACACAGTCAATCACGCAACGCTACTTGAGGACCTGGAACAATCAACGCTCCCTCCAGGGTTGAAGCGGTGGACCATGAACTACCTGAGCGGTCGACACTCATCCGTACTATTTCGAGGTCAAAACTCCAAACTCAGGAAAATTAAACAGGGGGTTCCGCAGGGCGGTGTCCTCTCCCCGCTACTGTTTAATTTCTACATTTCGAAACTCCCCCAGCCACCAGCGGGAATTTCAATGACCTCGTACGCAGATGACTGTACGATATTGACGTCGGGCAATGGAATCGATGGCATGTGTTCAAAAGTAAACGGCTACCTCTCCGATCTTTCTCGCTTCTTTTCTGCAAGGAACTTAACACTCTCCCCCACTAAATCCACAGCGACCATCTTCACCAATTGGACGAAGGAGTACAGACTGGACCTGAACATTTCAGTCGATGGCACAAAAATTCCGACAGTAAATAACCCTAAAATTTTAGGCGTCACTTTGGACAGTCTGTGCTCTTTCACTCCTCACACGACCGCGATAACTGCCAAAGTACAGAGCCGCAACAATATCCTCAAGTCGCTTGCCGGCAGCTCATGGGGAAAGGACAAAGAAACGTTGTTGGCAACATACAAGGCAATCGGCCGGCCGGTCCTCAATTATGCAGCCGCAATATGGTCGCCTGGATGTAGTGACACGCAGAATAAGAAGCTCCAGACTTGTCAGAACACTGCACTCCGGACTATCACGGGGTGCCTCTTGATGTCCCCAATCGAACACCTACACAGCGAGGCCCGTATGCTTCCGGTTAAGGAACATAATGAGCTCCTCTCCAAGCAGTTTCTGCTGGGATGTTTTCGCAGAAACCACCCCTGCAGACGCCTGCTTGCAGCGGAGCAGCCTCCTAGGAACATCAAGAGGTCCTTCCTTGACTACGTCGACGACATCAGACAGCACGTCGACCAGACTTCGGACGCAACTAACTTCAGACAAGCACTGACCGCCATTCACAGTGGAGCCATTAACACCTTCACCGACTCCCTTTCAGTGAATGGCGTAATACGAGTCAAACCACCACCCATTGCAGACACAGAGCTCGAGTTGCCTCGCGAATCTAGAGTGACCCTCGCGCAACTTCGTTCTGGATACTGTAGCAGGTTAAACTCCTACCTATCCAGAATAGACCCCGACATACTAAACACATGTCCTGCATGCAATGAGTCTCCGCATGACACTAACCACCTCTTTGCATGCCCTACAAACCCCACTCATCTAACACCCCTTTCCCTATGGTCCGACCCCGTCGAAACAGCTCGTTTCCTGGGCCTTCCGTTAGATGACCTCGACGACAACGAATCTAGAATTTATCACCCAAACGGGGATTAGATAATCGTTATAACAACAACAACAACAACATGCATACCTCAAAAAAAAAATTAATCAATCAACACTTCTCTAGTTCGTTTGTACACATTAATTAGACATAATATAGTGCAGAAATAGCTTTAATTCAATATTTAACTTGTTGTTTAATTCTCTTAATTCACACAATAATAAAAAGGTTGCAAAATAACAAATAATCAGTTTTCATAAGGAATAAGAACCTTTTTTAATAAATATGCATTAAAAATAAAAAATTTTGATACATTTCAATTAATTGTTTTATTTTTTCCGCTGCTGACAGGAGTTTAATACAAAAGAATCATGGGCAGCTCGGTGTTGGACCGACTAGAAGAAGCGCGGCCGAAGGCCGCCAGTGCAGAAAGGAGATTGATGTTAGTTATGAACATCCCGGTACTGGACCGACTAGGGTTATTTTTTTGAAGCGCAGCCGAAGGCCGCCAGTTCGGAAAGGAGTTCGACGATCTCCGATATGCGTATACCAGATCGCGGCGCAAAAGAAATTGAGAGTGTTACATTTCTTCAGTATTTTTTTTTTACCAGAAAATATTTAACTCGATGAACTGGTAATTACAGCTAAGAGCCAGTTCACAAACAGATTCTTTTGTAACTTGTTCGTAACAGCTCGCTGCTACCCTTTTCAGTATCCCTTTTCACTTTCATATTCCTTAAATGAATCTATACCATCCGTTCAGAAATTTTAATTCTGTTATCTACTTTTTTTATGTGATAGGCAAATATGTGTGCATAGAATAATATAAATATTTTGAGAAATTGTAAATAAGAAGAAAATTAAGATACTCAAAATTCAATTTTAATTTTTAATAACTTACCGCATAACCGCAAAGAATTTAGTTCGAATATTATTTTATTCAAAACAAAAAAATAACTGGGTCGGCTTTAGAATAACGTCCCAGGCTTTCGGAGATAAAATGGGTATGGGCGGATAGAGGAGATCCTCCTGTTCAAGAATATATATAGAAACTTATAGTTTTCGAGATATTTACGTTTAAAGTTGAAAATTTCAACTATTTAAAGTACGTATTTTTGCGATTTAAAATGAATTATACACTTATATTTTTCACTTTTATATCCACTAACACTTGACTAATTCGTTTTTAGAAATTTTTTTTATATTAGATGCTGCAAAAATAGCTTTATTTCAATATTTAAATCATTCTTCAATTTTATTAATTTTGACAATAACAATATGGTTGTGAATGTCAAAACATCAGTGTTGCCATACTAATATATTTTGTAAACGAAGAAAAATAAAATAAACAGAGAGATTGTACCCTAGATACAGGAAACAACGCAAAAAGAATTTCTGAAAAAAAACCTTGATACACCTCGGTGTTGGACCGACCAGGGTTATTTTTTTAAAGCGCAGCCGAAGGCCGCCAACGCAAAAAGGAATTCTGCGCAAAAAAACCTTGATACACCTCGGTGTTGGACCGACCAGGGTTTTTTTTTTAAAGCGCAGCCGAAGGCCGCCAACGCAAAAAGTTCTGCGCGAAAAATATTTTGATACACCCCGGTGTTTGACCGACCAGGGTTATTTTTTTTTTGAAGCGCGGCCGAAGGCAGCCAACGCAAAAAGAAGTTCTACAAGAAAAAAGTAATATTGTCATAGAGGGTATAACATAATACTAAACATCAATGCTTTGTAATAGTTTATTTCTCTAGGTTTTGGATTCCTGTATTTGGGGTATTATCTGTTTTACTTTCTTTCAGTTCAATTACAAAAGATGTCGATAAGGTAACACTGGTTATTTGAAATTTTGCAACCCTTTTGTTATTGTCAGAATTAATAGAATATAAAAATAATTTAATTATTGAATTAAACTATTTTTGCATTATATAATGTAAAATAAATGTGTACAAACGAATTAGTGAAGTGTTAGTGGATATAAAAGTGTAAAATATAAGTGTATAACTCATTTGAAATGGAAAAAATGCGTACTTTAAATAGTCGAAATTTTGAACCCAAATATCTCGAAAACTATATGTTTCCCGCGGCTATATATATATATATTCTTGATCTGGAGGATCTCCTCTATCCGCCCATACTCATTTTATCATCGAAAGCCTGGGACGTTATACTAAAGTTTTCCCAAATAACTAATTCAAGTATGTTTTATAATGAGGGTCAGGCCCATGTAAACGCAATATAAATAATCTGAATTCCGCAGAATTTTGTCGCTACAACAACATCTAAGTGACTTGAAAATTATGTGCAAAGTGCGTTAAATATATTGTACATATGTACGTAAATTAATGAAAAAATTCACTTTCCGCTAACGGATTTGTAATCTTCGCGTAAAAATAAGACGATTTATAAAAAAAATTTAATTTTTGAGGCCTTCTTTGTTGAGGCACCTAAACTCTACATTTACCGGACCTCCTCTATCCGCTCAAACCAATTTTATCACCGAAATCGTGGGGCGGTATTTTAAAAATTTCTCTTAAAAAGTTTTAAGGCCTAAACAGCACTTACCAATTTTCAATTTAATCCTTTCTTGATCTTCGAATCTGATGTTTTCAAAGTTTCCAATGTCTCCCACAGATTGCGGTCGTTGCTTTTTAAAAAAACAACCTTCATGAAACCACAGCGGCAGTTTTCCATCATGAAAAGCGGACTACAAAATGATTTTCAGTTTTATTTTGTACTAATTAACAAATATCACATACCTGGACCATTGCCGCTAATCGAAGACAGCCTTGAGCGATTGGGCATTTACACATTTTACAAGAGGCTCTACCACTTTTGGCGTATTCACTTTTGTAAGGTAATTCTAAATCCATCTTTAAAGTGAACTAATACATATATCAAAAGAAATATGAACTATATTTTGTACTAAAATAATTGCAAGGGATACAAAGCTACCGGTCTTAGTTGATTGAAAAACGGTCGTATAAAAAGCATCTAGGGATGGAAAACTCGATTTTGATTCTATTCGAGAATCGACTTTTCCATGTTGACATTGGACTTCCGAAGTAAATTAAGAAACAAGGTAACAATCCGTATATATTTATTTACAATTGAATATTATTATTTTTCCAAAATATTTCCGTGTAGATTTATTTTGAAAAAGTAAATAAAGGCTCTAATATCCAGTGTAATAAATTTACGAAACAGCTGAAATATTATAACAGTACGATTAATTTGATTAAACATCTGAATATAACGCACAAAATGTAGTAAATGTACAGTTTAGGTCCCCCAACTAAGGAGGCCTCAAAAATAAACTTTTTTTTTAAATCGACTTATTTTTACGTGTAGATTACAAATCCGTGAGCGGAAAGTGAATTTTTTCAAATTTAGCTGAATATATAAAATTAGGTACAATTCAGTTGTATTCATTAACAAATACATTGCAAAACAATCATCTTGTATTAATTTCAACAAACAACTAATACCATGTTCATACCGACAAAAAATTCGTGTTTTCATAGACAAAAGAGGTTTTCACGCGAAAACTTGTGTTTTCATCCATACATAATCCGTCAAACGAAAACACAGTTTTCGCTGAAAATCCCTTGAAAATTTACATTCCACTCATTATAATCGGTGCCTGGTCTAGTTTAATCGATATTATTAGAAGACATATTTTGCCAGTCCTAAATGTCATTTGACAATTTGTTTACATTCCATAATTGGCCTAAACGTACCCTACAAGAAACTGCTGATGGGTTCACCAATCCACTCACATTTGATATGTCAGTACTGTTAATTTACATTTGCATTTTTAAATTCAGAACTATCCACTGATTGGAGAAAGCTGCAGAGCTATTGAAAAGAGGATACGGCATCAAGTGAAAATTTATTTATATTATATATTTTCATATTTTATTATATTTTTAGTTGCATTCCTTTTTATATTCAAGTATATTATTATAACTAATTTTCATTAAAAGTTTGAAATTTATTAAAGAAATAACAATTATATTATCTACTGCGCAAAAGAATTTTCTTCTTGCTTATATCTTAATTGCTCTTAACACGACAACATTCTAACTAGAACTGTGTCTGCTTCACAATTCGGCAGCCCTTATATAGCAAATCTTTAACAAAAGTTCGCTACTAGAACATTCTGGCAACTACGAAGTCGCTGTCTAGTTGCTTCTAGCAGTTTATCGTCGATTCTGATTTGTTCTGTTATTCGTGTTCGCCACAAAATATTCGTAGTTGCCAGAATGTTCTAGTAGTGAACTTTTGTTAAAAATTTACTATATAATGGCTGCCGGATTGTGCAGCAGACACAGTTCTAATTAGAGTGTTGCCGTGTAAAGAGCAATTAAGCTATAAGCAATAAGTTGTAAGTTCGAATAGCGAGCAATAAGTGTTAAGTTGTTGGAAATAAAAGTAAAGATAAGTGGATAGTCGTTAAATTGGGAATTTAATTTAACAATCCAGTGATCGAACTCAAGAGTGAGTTATAGTTAGATGATTTATCGAGAAATCCGTTACAATTGGTGTCAGAAGTGGGATTGTCAAATAAAGGAGATAATTATTTGAAAATGGTCAAGTTTAACGATCTGCAGATTCCACAACTGAAAAATAAGCTGGAGCAACGTGGTTTGGCCACAAATGGATTAACAACTGAATTACAATCACGGTTGAGAGAGGCTATGGAGGCGGAAAATATTAATGTTGAGCATTATGTATGGAATTAGAGGAAGAGACAACAAAGATAGAAGAAACGGAAGAGGCTCAATGCTCGTCAAAGATGGTGGACATAAACATGATTTTTGTTGCAATATCGCAGATGGGGAAAGAGCAGAATACACAAATGTCTCAGATGTCAACGCAGATATCAACAGAGGTGTCAACGCAAATTTCGACACAAATGTCGCAGTTAGAATCGCGGTTGTCCTCACAGTTGAAAGAGCAGGATACACGGATATCGCAGGTGACCTCACAAATAGCAGAAGTGTCGTCACAGATGTCGGAAGAGCGGAATAGAACTAAAACTGAAATGGATGAATTAAAAGATCGTCTCCGCGAGCTACAAATAAATCGGCCAATTGTGTCAACAGCTTCTGCCAAGATAAAACCTCCATCCTTTGATGGCACTGTTCCGTTCCACGTTTTTAAGTAGCCATATTGCACGCAACTGTAACCTGCCCAATAATCCAGTTGGACGTAAACGCAAAGGTAGTAGTCATGGATATGCTGATGCCATGTCCCACCGTCCCTGTAACCTGGAATGCAGACATTGCTCAAAAGCTGAGGCCAAAGAAGACATTATAGATGTCCGATTAATGACTATAACATCAGACTGGGATCCGGAGAAGCTACGGAAACGTCAGCAAGAGGATCCAGATTTGAAAAGTGTAATACACGAATTGGAGATGAATAAACGTCCAACGAGAGAAGAAATAGCTGCAGAAAGTCCAGTCGCAAAGGCTTATTAGGTACTATGGAATAGTTTGAAGTTAATGTCTGGCTGCTTGCATCGCGTATGAGACAGCAAAGATGGGCAAAGTTCACGAGCTCTGATGATAGTTCCAAAAGTAAGAATTCCTAAAGTTCTCAACGAGTTGCACACCGGTCCAAGTAAAGGACACATAGGTATCACTAAAATCTTGGAGAAATTAAAACAAAGATTTTATTGGGCTGGTTGTCGTTAATCAGTTACGGAGTAGATCGCCCATTGTGTCGAGTGCATTGCTGTAAAAGAGCCGCGGTCCAGGAGTCATGGTCAGATGAAGCAGTATAATTCAGGTGCGCCGTTTAAGCGAGTAGCCATGGATGTAGCTGGTCCATTTCCTATCAGTAAATTAGGAAACAGATATGTTTTGGTAGTCATGGACTATTTCAGCAAATGGCCAAAGGTATACGCCATTCCTAACCAAGAGGCAGGAACAGTAGCGGGTGTATTCATCAACAATTGGGTATCGAGATATGGTGTTCCAATAGAATTACATTCCGACCAAAAGAGAAATTTGGAATCAGCTCTAATACAGAAGATATGCCAGATGCTGGGTATCCGGAAAACCCGTACAACTGCACTACACCCTAGTCCGATGGCATGATAGAACGATTCAATCGAACTTTGGAAGAACATTTGAGGAAAGTTGTGGACAAGTATCAAAAGATTGGGATACCCATATATCCTTGTTACTGATGGCTTATCGGTCTGCTCTACATGAAACAACGGGACAGACTCCAGCAAGAGTAATTTTTGGTAATGATCTTCGACTACCGATTGATTTAAAACTTGGAATTAACGCCAACGGAGGAAGGAATACTTAGATATTCAATAGCATCCTAGAAGACGAGATGAGTGGTATACATGCTACGGTGAGACAGCGCACCAAAATTATGAGCGATAAGATTAAAGCAAAATACGACAAGGCAACAAACTCTGAGGGTTTTATTGAAGGCGATTGGGTATTGTTATCTAGCCCACAACGAAAGAAATGGATCTCTCCTAAATTACAGTGTAATTGGGAAGGACCATATCAGGTTATTAAACGACTCAATAATGTAGTGTATCGCGTGCAGACCATTGGAAGACCAAGGAATATAATGAAGGTGGTTCATCTAGAATAACTTGCAGCGTTTGGTACCGCAAATATGTCTAATCGACGATCAGATTTAGGTAGAGGGCAGTGTGGCGAACACGAATACCAGAACAAATCAGAATCGACGATAAGCTGCCAGAAGCAACTAGACAGCGAACTCGTAGCAGAGAACGTATATTATAGAGAAGGTTCATGGTGTGCCGATTGTCAAAATGTTCCTCTTGACGGAGGGTTACTCGCCAACATTAGAGCATTTCACCACAAACAAATTATAAGCTGATTTCACCAGAATTTTACCCCTGCGGAGCGCAAAATACAGACTCGTATATTTACAATGCGCAAACGAATTTACATATCATTTTAAGATATTCTGCATATACAGGGCGGCTCACGAATCGTGCTACAAAAATAAACCGTAATAAGTTTCTTTTTAATCAATGCATTACATTAATTTTTTTTGTATTGTATAGAAAATCTTATTTTATTTTATACAATTAATTATTCCTCCATGCTCAGTCACGCATATGCGACACCTAATTAGAAAATTAATGCGGGCTGGAGGGTTTGTCGGGATTGCCTCAAATATCTATCTAATGGACTGCTTCAGTTCAGTCAGATTTCTGGGTTTGATTTTGTACTCCACTTGCTTGACATAAGCCCATAAGAAAAGACCAAGCGGTCGCAAATATTCTTATGCATATATATGTAAGTATATGTATAATTATGTGTGCATGTAAACAAATATGAAAGTACCCATTATAATTGTTAATTTGTCTATATGCAACGTTTGTATGTAAATATGTACACTCATTGTTTCATGTGAAATCAGAACCATAAACACTCTTACAAACATACATCGCATATGGCAAGTGCAAAATCAACCCTTATTCATATACAACGTTGCATGCGTAAATGGAAACAAAGTCCACAAGTCATATACGGGCAGATGTGTGTACAAAAGATTCAAATATTTACATACGCACTTACGTACATTTTTTGACAACTACAGTCAATCCCGGTTAAGTGCCAAAACCAAAGTTGCAGATATTTTGTGCTTTGTAGTACATAAGCGATTGTGGTACTTAAGCGAGTGGTACCAAAAAAATAATTTCTATGTATTTAACAAAAAATTACCGTTTTCCTTAAAAAAAATTAAGAAAAAATAACGTGAGATGCAGCAGGCCACAGGCAGATAAGAGGGATTGGAGGAGTGATACTTAACCGGGGTTTACTGTTTACATAAATCAGAGGAATATTGAATATTCTCTTTAAAAAGTTTCTTGAATTGTAAATCGACAAATATACTATGTTGTCACTTTTATTCTAAAATATTTTAATACTCATATTTGCGGGGTTGTCACTTTTCCCTTCTAGACGGAATATCAGAAATTTGTTCTATTTATGATTTTTAGCTTTTGCCATCGTCGTGAAAAGACGCTTTTTGGCAAAAGCATGCTCGGGGGGATGTAAGGGTATCTGTTTTTATGAATGAAGCGAGGTTGCTTGTCGAAAATACGCCTGCGTTCATGAATGAAAATGTTGTTGTTGTGTGATTTACTATATATTTTGGCTTCGGCTATTTGGCTGACATATTGACTTTTGACGATTGTTGTTCTTGTAGAACAATGTTTGTAGTTTTTGCAGGTGACATATTTACATGTGTACGGATATTCATATGTACTATGTAGGTTGGTTTGTGTATGCATTATTTGTTGGCAATGTTATATATACAAACATACATATATATGTTGACATATAAATCAATGTGCGCACATATAGCAGAGAATGTTAATATATGAATATTTATATATTTATTAACATTCTCTGCATATAGTGTATTGATAAGTGATAAATTATGATTTGAATTTCAGAATGCGTACATTCAAATGCGTATGTTCAGATAAATGTACATATGACTATATAAGATGAACATGATAAAAGATATAAAATTATATAAGAATGCATATTATGTAAAAACTATATAATATTATTAAATGTCCAAATTGACTATAAATATTATTTCGAAATTCCATAATTTAATAGATCTTATCAGTTTTGCATGCAATCGCAAAATGATATTCATATCAATAAATATGATTGCATATAAACTTATAAAAATATAAGCCAAAAGGCTAATATGCAGCTGTAATATCAAAGCAAGTCTCTGTTGCTAAAATGTTCCCTTTTGTTAAAAATTTACTATGTAAGGGCTGCCGGATTGTGCAGCATACACAGTTCTAATTAGAGTGCTGCCGTGTAAAAAGCAATTAAGCTATAATCAATAAGTTGTAAACTCGAATATCGAGCAATAAGTGTTAAGTTGTTGGAAATAAAAGTAAAGATAAGTGGATAGTCGTTAAATTGGGACTTTAATTTAACAATCTAGTGATAGAACTCAAGAGTATGTTACAGGTAGATGATTTATCGATATATCGGATACAATTCATGAACAACATAATAATAATCCAAACAATGTACTAATTAGTAAGTAATATGTACATTAAAAAATTTTAAATCACTCACAGCGATATACTTAGTAAATGTAATTAATTATTTTAGAGTTTTAATAATCGAAAATATTTGAATATTTAATTAAAAACTTCTTGAAGTTATAAATTTTACAACACAGCACATGGAGCAATTGAGACATAAGCAAGAAGTTGTAAGCTCGAATAACGAGCAATAAGTGTTAAGTTGTTGGAATTAAAAGTAAAGATAAGTGTATAGCCATTAAATTGGGACTTTTATTTAACAATCCAGTGATCGAACTCAAGAGTGAATTACAAGGTAAACCATTTATCGAGAAATCCGTTACATTGATTTCAGAAGTGGGATTGTCAGATAAGTTCCCAATAATAGTATTGTTTTAAAATGGCAAAGTTTAACGATTTGAAGATACCACAACTGAAAAAGGAGCTTAAAAACCGTGGCTTAGCAACAAATAGAGTAAAGTCCGAAGTACGATAACGCTTATGAGAGGCCATGGAAGCAGAAAACATTAATCTTGACGAATATGTGTTTCAATTGAAATTAGAGGAGAAGAAAAGGTTTAATGTTCGTCAAAGATTGTGGAATTATAATGATTTTCGCTGCAATATCGCAAATGTCAGCACAAATATGAACACACGGGAAAGAGCAGAAAGCACGTATATCGCACGTAAATAGTAGAGGTGTTATGACAAATGTTGGCACATCACAGTCAGAAAAGCAAAAAGCGTGTATACGAGCACAAGCGTCCTCACAGTCAGAAAAGCAAAAAGCTTGTATACAAGCACTGGTGTCCTCACATTTGGAATAGCAGGATAAAATTAAACTTAAAACGGATGACTCTTTGCAAGAATGCCTAGAATTGGAAGGTGTAATGCATGCAGTGGAGTCGAGCCAATGTACAATGAGTGAAGAAATAAATTCAGAAAGCTCAGTCGCTTAAGCATGTTGGGCAGAGCGGAGCAGTTTAAAGTTGGTGTGTGGCTGCTTGCATCGAGGAGGAAGGCGAAAATGGGCAAACCTACCGACCACTTATGGCTGTTCCAAAGGTTAAAATTCTTGAAGTTCTTAAAGTGCAGAACAAAGGTCTAAGAGGAAGGCACTTGAGAATCACGAAAACCTTAGAGAAATTGAAGCAAAGGTTGTATTGGATTGGTTGTCGTCAATCAGCTATAGTGAGAATTGTGAAATATGCTAAGTGAATTGTGGTTAAATGATCAAAGTCCAGGAGTCATGGCCAGATGAAAGAGTACAATTTGCGTGCACCAGTTGAGCAAATAGGCGTTGATTAAGATGATCCATTAATCACCAATAAATTAGGAAATAGTCAAATTTTGGTAGTCAGGGACCATTTCAACGAATGGCCCGAAGTATGCACAATTCCTAATCAAGGGGTGAACCAGTGGCGGATGCATTCATCAACAAGTGGGTAACCAGATTTGGTGAATTACGTTCTGATCAAGAATGGAATCTCGAGTCAGCTCTAAGTCAAGGGATGTATCAGAAACTTGGTATCCGGAAATCATAAAAGCTTTGTGATTGGTACCACAAATATGTTTAATCGGCACGATCACACTTAGGTGGAGGGTACTGTGACGAACACGGGTGATAGACCAAAATCGAACCGACGATAATTTGCCAGAAAAATTCAATAATTTAAAGTATATACCATATATTTTATTCAACTCTGGGGCTGTACCAGTCAAAGCAACAGATTAATTATCCAAAGATTTCAAAACAAAGTACTTCGTGGTATTGTTAATGCACCCTGGTACATTCGTAATGACAACTTGCATATGGATCTGAATGTAGAAACTGTTGACACCGTCATCAAAAGGTATGCTCAAAGTCATGCACAACGACTTCAACAACATATCAACATTGAGGCTCTTTAAAGCGAATAAAACCTTTCGAACTTGTGTAAAAAAAAAAAAAAATGAACTATAAAATAAAATAATCATTGTTCAGGTCTCACTAAAATAGTGACTATAATACATACATATGTATAAGTTTAACATCTGAAATGAATATCATAGGATAAGCATTTTGTAATTTTAAAACCGTATAAATTTAAGTCAGAAACAAACAGTTTATTAGTATTAATTTACTAGATTGCTATAAAATAAATTCCCCAAAGGGGTGTTTTTACAAAATAAAAAAAATACATTTTCGATATATAGTGCATTTACACTTGTTCAATATTATGAGTAAGAAGGAAATAGCTGAATGCTTTAGTACTGTCACCACTGACAGTCAAATAATAAGTAAAATGATATACATATTATATGTACATAGGTACATACGTAAAATAATTAAGTTTCAAATAAAACTATATATTTAGTTGATTTCCATTTGCATTTTTAAATTCAGAAATATCTACTGATTTGGGAAAGACGTATGCAGAGCCATTAAGAGGAGGAGATGAAATCAAGTGAAAATTTCTTTTCATATTTTATTATATAATTATATTTTTATACTCTCGCAACCTGTTGCTACAGAGTATAATAGTTTTGTTCACCTAACGGTTGTTTGTATCACCTAAAACTAATCGAGTTAGATATAGGGTTATAGGTATATATATAAATGATCAGGATGAAGAGACGAGTTGAAATCCGGGTGATTGTCTGTCCGTCCGTCCGTGCAAGCTCTAACTTGAGTAAAAATTGAGATATCTTTATGAAACTTGCTAGACATGTTTCTTGGTACCGTGAGACTGTTGGTATTGCAGATGGGCGTAATCGGACCACTGCCACGCGCACAAAACGCCATTAATCAAAAACATAAATTGCCATAACTAAGCTCCGCAATAAGATACAAGACTGTTATTTGGTACACAGGATCACATTATCGCATCTGCAGTTAAATTTTGTTTTTTTAAGTGGGCGTGGTCCCGCCTCTAATAGGTTTATTGTGCATATCTCCTAAACCGCCAATGCCATAATAACAAAATTCACTGGAAGCAAATGTTTTTAGCACTTCTATTGACGGTGTGCAAATAGTTGAAATCGGGTGGCAACTCCGCCCACTCCCCATATAACGGTACTGTTAAAAACTACTAAAAGCGCGATAAATCAAGCACTAAGCACGCCAGAGACATTAAATTTTATCTCTGGGATGGTATGAGATGACTTTATAGGAACCGCGTTCAAAATTAGACAGTGGGCGTGGCACAGCCCACTTTTAGGTGAAAACCCATATCTTGGGATCTGCTCAACCGATTTCAACCAAATTCGGTGCATAACGTTCTTTTCATGTTTCTATGTCATAGTGCGAAAATGGGCGAAATCAGACTACAACTCCGCCTACTTCCCATATAACACCATTTTAAATTCCATCTGATTCTTTCACTTTCCACTATACAAATTAGGCAACAATGACTGTATCGGGATAAAACTTGAATTGCGTGAATAATGCGATTAAAGTATGCCACCTTGTGGCCAAAAATTGTCTAAATCGAACCGAAACTGTTTAAGCCCCTAAGTACTAAATATGTGGACCCCAGTGCCTATAGTTGACCTTCTACCGAAAATATCAGTCAATCCACAAAGAAATCGCAAACGAGTATACTATTTGACTTTGCGAGAGTATAAAATGTTCGGTTACATCCGAACTTAGCCCTTCCTTACTTGTTTTGCATTCCTTTTTATATTTATGTATATTATTATAACTAATTTTGATTAAAAGTTTACAATTTATTAAAGAAATAAAAATTGTTAGAATATTTAATTCAAAGACGTCCGTTCGGTACTAAATGTTTTATTGAAGTGAACAAAAACTGTACTTAGTATGTAAAAATAGCAAAAGTATAGAGTAACAGCTGTAATACATAAGAAAGTAAATTATGTACACATACATGGTATTTGGTTTGCTCTTTAAGTGATGCCAACTGCAACTAACATACTCCGACTCAAACCAAATTATCTTTAAACAAAAAAATAATAGGTATTTAACAGAACCTTATGTTGAGCAATTTACAAAAACGTTTATGTTTCTCTTTTGGAAGAGATTTCGTGAAAATATCAGCTACATTTTGTAGCAGCAATCGCAATATATGGAATGTCAATTTCTCTGTTGTTGTATTTCTCTCGTACATAGTGAAACTTGATATCCATATGTTTGCTTGGTTGTCCGAGAAAAATTTAGTAGCAGAATTTACGTATGAAAGGAAGCCAATTTAATTTAATAGACTCCTTAAGAAGGCAACTTTCTTTGACTCCCCCGCACTACCTGACCACACTACCAGCACAGAAGACTGCATAGCCGCTATATGATTTTCGATCCGTAGCATCGGACCTCCAATCGGCATCTGTGAAACAAACTAAATAATCATTATGGGAAATATAGGGCAATATACCTTTCGTTATGCTTTTTAGACAACGAAGTACATGCTTTGCTGCTACGAAAAAAATGATCATTGTGGGGATGTGAATTGAATTGAGACAATTTTGACACAGTGTGAGCGATATCAGGTCTAGATATCATGACTAAGTAAGTCAATGATCCAATTAAACTCTAATATGTCTGTGTGTTGAAAACTTCACAGTTTTTATTTTCGCACTTATTCAAGACTGTTCCACATGGCAACGGAGTTGATGATGATTTACAATCGAACATACCCCATTCTTTCAATAGCTCCTCTGTAAAACGAGATTGGTGAAGCTGAATATTTCCGCATGGAGAGTCTCTCGAAATTTCCATGCCTAAAAAATACTGGATTAGGCCTTGATCTATGGCTTCTACATTTGCATTGAGATCGGATACTATGCCTTTTATCAGCTTTTCTGAAGAGCATGCTACCAACATGTCATCAACGTAAAATACTATAGTGGCGATGTTATCAGCTTTTATACGATGATATACGCAACCGTCGGTGAAACTTCTTTCAAACCCAATGCTCCGTAAAATGTCGTCGATTTTACGATTCCATTTCCGACCTGCTTGTTTTAGCCCGTACAACGCTTTTTTGAGCTTATATACTTTGTGAGGATTAGCTTTATCTACAAACATCTCCGGCTGCCGCATAAAACCTTCTTCTTCTAGTTCCCCGTTGTGATACGCAGCCACAATATCAATGTGGTTGACGATTAATTTATGATGCGCTGATAATGCCAAAATTAGCCTGATTGTAGAATACCGTGTTCCTGGTGAGTAAGTATTACTATAGTCAACTTTGTATTTTTGGGCACAGCCTTGGGCAACTAAACGCGCTTTGTGTTTCTCCAGAGTTCCATCAGCGTACCGTTTTGTACTGAACACCCATTTGCTCCCAATAATATTCTTCGATTCAGGTATATTTACTAACACCCACGTTTTGTTTTTTGTTAAGGAATTGTAATCAAACTTCATCGCGTCTTTCCAAAACTGAGAACAGTCATCTGACATTACTTCTGCCACAGTTTAAGGATTACGTGCACAATTTGTAACCTGACTTAACAACTCTTGTGACTGTTCACTCGCATATTTTTTTTGCGGCCTGCCGACTTTGCCCTCTCTCATAAGTTTTGGATGCCCTCTCTTACGTTTAACAATAGCTGTTGGAACATAAGCTTCTTCTTCATACCTTGAAACTGAATCTGCATCACTTCACACTCTCCAGCCATCTCCACTAAAGTCCTATTAGCCCGCTCTGCAATTCCGTTTTGCTGTGGCGTATAACTGGTTGTAAGTTGATGATTGATACCTTTTTCCTTTAAAAAACTTTCAAATTCGCCACTCAAATACTCGCGCCCATTGTTGCTGTGGATATTCTTAACTTTTTACCCGGTTCGGTTTTCTGATCGCGTCACAAAATCTTTAAAAGCACGCAGCGCTTCTGACTTACTACTACTTGCCAGCGCTTTTTGATCGTTTGCTAACCACTTTATCTAAACTTCTCCAGATGCATCCTCTGGTACAGGTGCCATGACTGTTTCCCAATAATCCGTGGTAATTAAGAGGCTTTTCATTTGCATAGCACAGCTCTCATAATTTACACCGTTTAATTTTTCAATATTTAAAACCGATCCGCTCATTTTTATTGTAACGGATTTCTCGATAAATCGTCTAACTATAACTCACTCTTGAGCTCGATCACCCAATTCCCAATTTAATGCTATACATTTATCTTTATTTCCAATTCCAACAACTTAACACTTATTGCTCGCTATTCGAACTTACAACTTATTGATTATAGCTTAATTGTTTTTTACACGGCAACACTCTAATTAGAACTGTGTCTGCTGCACAATCCGGCAGCCCTTGTGTAGTAAATTTTTAACAAAAGTTCGCTACTGGAAGATTTTGGCAACTACGAGTTCGCTGTCTAGTTGCTTCTGGCAGTTTATAGTCGATTTTGATTTGTTCGTGTATTCGTGTTCGCCACACTGCCCTCTACCTAAGTCTGATCGTCGATTAGACATATTTGCGGTAACAAACGCTGCAAGCCGTTCCAGCTGAATCAGCTTCATTTTATTCCTTGGTCTTCCAATGGTCTGTATTTGATACACTACGTTATTGAGTTGTTTAATAACCTGATATGGTCCTTCCCAATTACACTGTAATTTGAGAGATAACCCTTTCTTTCGTTGTGGGCTAAATAACAATACCCAATCGCCTTCAATAAAACCCTCAGAGTTTATTGCCTTGTCGTATTTTGCTTTCATCTTATCGCTAATAATTTTGGTGCGCTGTCTCACCATAGCATGTATATCGCTCATCTCGTCTTCTAGGATGCCATTGAATTCCTTAGTATTCCTTCCTCAGCTGGCGTTAATTCCAAATTTTAAATCAATCGGTAGTCGAAGATCATTACCAAAAATTACTCTTGCTGGAGTCTGTCCCATTGTTTCATGTAGAGCAGACCGATAAGCCATCAGTAACAAGGATATATGGGTATCCCAATCTTTTGATACTTGTCCACAACTTTCCTCAAATGTTCTTCCAAAGTTCGATTGAATCGTTCTATCATGCCATCGGACTGCGGATGTAGTGCAGTTGTACGGGTTTTCCGGATACCCAGCATCTGGCATATCTCCTGTATTAGAGCTGATTCAAAATTTCTTCCTTGGTTAGAATGTAATTCTATTGGAACCCCATATCTCGATACCCAATTGTTGAATACATCCGCTACTATTCCTGCCTCTGGCCATTTGCTGAAATAGTCCATGACTACCAAAAAATATTTGTTTCCTAATTTACTGATAGGAAATGGACCAGCTTCATCCATGTCTACTCGCTCAAACGGCGCACCTGAATTGTACTGCTTCATCTGACCATGACTCCTGGACCGCGGCCATTTAGCAGCAATTCACTCGGCACAATTGGTGATCCACCCCGTAACTGATTGACGACAACCAACCCAATAAAATCTTTGTTTTAATTTCTCCAAGGTTTAGTGATACCCATGTGTCCTCCACTTGGACCGTTGTGCAGCTCGTTGACACTTCAGGAATTCTTACTTTTGGAACAATCATCAGAGCTCGTGAACTTTGCCCATCTTCGCTTTCCCATACGCGATGCAAGCAGCCAGACACTATCTTCAAACTATTCCATTGTGCCCAATACTCCTTTGCGACTGGGCTTTCTGCAGCTATTTCTTCTCTCGTTGGACGTTTATTCATCTCCAATCCGTGTATTACACTTTTCAAATCTGGATCCTCTTGTTGACATTTCCGTAGCTTCTCCGGATCCCAGTCTAATGTTATAGTCATTAATCGGACATCTATAATGTCTTCTGTGGCCTCAGCGTTTGAGCAATGTCTGCATTCCAGATTACAGGGACGGTGGGACATAGCATCAGTATTTCCATGACTATTACCTTTGCGATGTTCTATAGAGAAGTCGTAACTTTGGAGTCTCTCAATCCACCATGCCAACTGTCCTTTAGGGTTCCTGAGTTGTAGAAGCCATTTTAATGCTGCATGATCTGTCCTCACCCGAAATCGCTGGCCATAAAGGTACTTATGAAAATGTTTGATGCACTTCACCAACGCCAGTAATTCCCTCCGAGTAACACAATAATTTCTCTCTGGCGTGTTTATGGTCTGGCTGTAATACGCTACCACTTTCTCATGCCCATCAATGACTTGTGATAGAACGTCTTCTACTGCAAATCCACAAGCATCCGTATAAAAAATAAACGTTGATCCTGGGACCGGGTATGCTAACATTGGCGCAGTACTTAACCGTTTCTTCAGAGTGTGGAAAGCCACTTCCTGTTCTTTATACCATTCAAAAACTCTGTTCTTTTTCGTGAGTTCATGGAGGCTACTAGCTACGCTGGCAAAATTTGGAACGAATCGTCGATAATAAGTACACAGTCCAAGGAAACTCCGCAATTCATGTAAATTTTTAGGAGTGGGATTGCATCAAATGTGTTAATAAACTGTTTCACAACTTTGGTTCTTCCTGGTTTGGCATTGTCTTTATCAAATATGGATAAGTATCTGAGAAGAAGTTGTTTAGCCATAGTTTGATAGTTTGCCTCTAGTTCCTCAGTCCATGCGTTAATTTCACTCGATATATCGTTTTCGTCCATGGAATCTTGCTCAAGACGTAATTCGCAATTTATCAGGGCCTCAATTTCTTGACACTGCCCTAATATAACTCCTTTGGAGAGTTTGATTGGTAATTTGCACTCATTAAGTACTCTTACTGGAACACGTTTATCTTGTCTTATCATAGCCAGGGTTTTGCCTATAAGTAAGTTTGGTGTAGATTCTTTTACGGGCTCAACAATCCACTACTTGTTTGGCCCATAGTCTCCATCTATTTCTGCCCAAATAACTGCTTCTGATGTTGGTGGAATCTACTGGCACTCTGTTGTTATCACTCGTCTAACGTTGCACTTATTATCGTAACCGAACATTCATGTTTCTATAGGACATAATCCTGTTTTCCATGTCAATTTTAATTCCTTGATTCACTAGAAAGTCTACTCCAACTATGACTTCGTCAACGATATTTGCCACTATAAAACTGTGTAACACGGCTGCCTTTCCAATTACGATTTCGCAAGTTACCTTTCCGAGAACTAGGGTATCTTCTCCAATTGCAGTACGCAACTTTGCCCCAGCTAATGGTCTCACTTCTTTCTCAACCAAATCAGATCGAATTATGGAATGTAATGCGCCCGTATCCACAGTCAGTATGCGCTTATTACCGTCTACACATCCACTAATAGTAACGTTACTCGTATTCCTGCTTATTTGTGAAATGGAGATTACAGGGCATTTGCTTGCGGGAGCCAGCCTGTACCCTTTTCAGCTGGCTCGCTTTAGTTTAACGATTGGTTTGATTTGACATTTGCTTGATCTTCCTCAGCTTTGCGTTTACGTCAAACTGGATTATTGGACTGGTTACAGTTGATGCAATATGGTCCCTTTTTCCGCAGTTGAAGCATTTAACCACACCATAATTTTTCCTATGCGCTTCCGTAGATTTTTCCAGTGCTTTCTGCATGTTGTCAATTTTTTTTAGTAATTGGTTCACCCAAGTGTGTTCCTCTATTTCTACTTTGTGAGCTTCAAATGGTTGATTGCAAAGCAGAGATGCAGTTTCTTGTGTCAGAGCATTCGAAACGGTTTCTGCAAACGTCAATTTTGGACATGCTAATGCAGCGAAGCGTGTAGTGTTATCTCGTATTCCATTGACTAAAGTCTGAATTTCCGTATCCTCGATGTATTCCATGGACTTATGTGCATAAGCTAAGTGAGCTAACCTCTCCATATCTAGAGAAAACTCCTGCAGAGACTCATTGGCTTTCTGGCGCAACTCGATTTGAAAGATCTGCTTCCTGTGCTCACTACCATACCGTCTTTCTAATGCACCCATCAACGTTTCTTAACTACTCGCCTCGCAGTTTGGAATGGTCTGTAATATCTCCGCTTCAGATCCTTTTATAGCAACGAACAATGCAGCTACTTTATCTTCAGCGTTCCAATTATTAAACGTGGAATGGAACAGTCCCATCAAAGGATGGAGGTTTTACCTTGGCAGAAGCTGTTGACACACTTGGCCGATTTAATTGTAGCTCGCGGAGACGATCTTTTAATTCATCCATTTCAGTTTTAATTTTATCCAGCTCTTCCGAAATCTGTGAGGACGCTTCTGCTATTTGTGAGGTCACCTGTGCTGATATACGTGCATCTTGCGCTGCGAACTGCTCTTCCAACCGCGTTTCTAACGAGGACAATTGGGATTGTTGTGTCAACATTTGTGATGACACCTCTGCTATTTGTTGGGTTATACGTGCATCCTGCTCTTTAAATTGTGTCGACATTTGCGTTGACATCTCTTTCCCCATCTCCGATATTGCAGCAAAAATCATGTTTATGTCCAATATCTTTGAATTAAACTTGGCCATTTTCAAATAATTATCTCCTTGGGAATTTATTTGACAGTCCCACTTCTGACACCAATTGTAACGGATTTCTCGATAAATTATCTAACTATAACTCCTTCTTGAGCTCGATAACTGGATTGTTAAATTAAAGTCCCAATATAATGCTATACACTTGTCTTTATTTCCAATTCCAATAACTTAACACTTATTGCTCGCTATTCGAACTTACAACTTATTGCTTATAGCTTAATTGCTCTTTACACGGCAACACTCTAATTAGAACTGTGTCTGCTGCACAATCCGGCAGTCCTATAAGTAGTAAATTTTTAACAAAAGTTTGCTACTAGAACCAGAGAACGTATATTATAGAGAAGGTTCATGGTGTGCCGATTGTCAAAATGTTCCTCTTGACGGAGGGTTACTCGCCAACATTAGAGCATTTCACCACAAACAAATTATAAGCTGATTTCACCAGAATTTTACCCCTGCGGAGCGCAAAATACAGACTCGTATATTTACAATGCGCAAACGAATTTACATATCATTTTAAGATATTCTGCATATACAGGGCGGCTCACGAATCGTGCTACAAAAATAAACCGTAATAAGTTTCTTTTTAATCAATGCATTACATTAATTTTTTTTGTATTGTATAGAAAATCTTATTTTATTTTATACAATTAATTATTCCTCCATGCTCAGTCACGCATATGCGACACCTAATTAGAAAATTAATGCGGGCTGGAGGGTTTGTCGGGATTGCCTCAAATATCTATCTAATGGACTGCTTCAGTTCAGTCAGATTTCTGGGTTTGATTTTGTACTCCACTTGCTTGACATAACCCCATAAGAAAAGACCAAGCGGTCGCAAATATTCTTATACATATATATGTAAGTATATGTATAATTATGTGTGCATGTAAACAAATATGAAAGTACCCATTATAATTGTTAATTTGTCTATATGCAACGTTTGTATGTAAATATGTACACTCATTGTTTCATGTGAAATCAGAACCATAAACACTCTTACAAACATACATCGCATATGGCAAGTTCAAAATCAACCTTTATTCATATACAACGTTGCATGCAAACAAAGTCCACAAGTCATGTGCATATATACGGGCAGATGTGTGTACAAAAAATTCAAATATTTACATACGCACTTACGTACATTTTTTGACAACTACAGTCAATCCCGGTTAAGTGCCAAAACCAAAGTTGCAGATATTTTGTGCTTTGTAGTACATAAGCGATTGTGGTACTTAAGCGAGTGGTACCAAAAAAATAATTTCTATGTATTTAACAAAAAATTACCGTTTTCCTTAAAAAAATTAAGAAAAAATAACGTGAGATGCAGCAAGCCACAGGCAGATAAGAGGGATTGGAGGAGTGATACTTAACCGGGGTTTACTGTTTACATAAATCAGAGGAATATTGAATATTTTCTTTAAAAAGTTTCTTGAATTGTAAATCGACAAATATACTATGTTGTCACTTTTATTCTAAAATATTTTAATACTCATATTTGCGGGGTTGTCACTTTTCCCTTCTAGACGGAATATCAGAAATTTGTTCACTTTATGATTTTTAGCTTTTGCCATCGTCGTGAAAAGACGCTTGTTGGCAAAAGCATGCTCGGGGGGATGTAAGGGTATCTGTTTTTATGAATGAAGCGAGGTTGCTTGTCGAAAGTACGCCTGCGTTCATGAATGAAAATGTTGTTGTTGTGTGATTTACTATATATTTTGGCTTCGGCTATTTGGCTGACATATTGACTTTTGACGATTGTTGTTCTTGTAGAACAATGTTTGTAGTTTTTGCAGGTGACATATTTACATGTGTACGGATATTCATATGTACTATGTAGGTTGGTTTGTGTATGCATTATTTGTTGGCAATGTTATATATACAAACATACATATATATGTTGACATATAAATCAATGTGCGCACATATAGCAGAGAATGTTAATATATGAATATATGAATATTTATATATTTATTAACATTCTCTGCATATAGTGTATTGATAAGTGATAAATTATGATTTGAATTTCAGAATGCGTACATTCAAATGCGTATGTTCAGATAAATGTACATATGACTATATAAGATGAACATGATAAAAGATATAAAATTATATAAGAATGCATATTATGTAAAAACTATATAATATTATTAAATGTCCAAATTGACTATAAATATTATTTCGAAATTCCATAATTTAATAGATCTTATCAGTTTTGCATGCATTCGCAAAATGATATTCATATCAATAAATATGATTGCATATAAACGTATAAAAATATAAGCCAAAAGGCTAATATGCAGCTGTAATATCAAAGCAAGTCTCTGAGCATAATTTTCATTGAATTCTCAGCTCTGTTCACTCGCTACTGTTAAAATTTCTCCTTCCGAGCCAGATTTGGTGAAATTCACTAATAAAATCTTGTTAGGTTTTGACAATTCACACGCTGGTTTGCAATTGAACCTTCTCTATGATATACGTTCTCTGCTAGAACATTCTGACCACTACGAATTCGCTGTCCAGTTGCTTCTGGCAGTTTATCGTCAATTCTGATTTGTTCTGGTACTCGTGTTCGCCACATTATTTTTAATAAAACAATTACAACACAATATTAATTATAGCGACCGAGTTTTTTGACTGAAGCGACTATATCGAAATGCGTGATGCGTCTGGGCCCATAACCTTTGTTAGAATATTTAATTCAAAGACATCCGTTCGATACTAAATGTTGAAGTAAACAAAAACTGTACTTAGTATTAAAAATAACAATAGTTGTAATACATAAGAAAGTTAATTATGTACATATACATGGTATTTTTTTAGCTCTTTCAGTGATGCCGACTATAACTAGCAAAAATTATTCTATCTACTGCGCAAAAGAATTTTTCAGTTGTGATAGATTTACAGTCACAACTGACAAATGGCAGCTATGATAGCTTTTCAGTCATAACTGACAATTTTCAGCTTTGATGGATTTATGGTTAGCAATGACTCAGGCATGAGAGCGAGCAGCATAGATATATAGTGAATCAATTCCGAATACACATATGTTAAAGAGAGATGCAAACTCACCCATATACATTTGTTTACCTCAGTTTTTGCACAAGGCTCTTAAGAAAATGATGAAAGCTTTGTCCTGCGCGCTGAAAAATTTTATTTAGCTGTGACTGTCATATTACCGGTCAGATGACTGTCACTGTTCTTGTAGAGATCTTATCTACCTAAATGTGTGTGTATGTATATACCGTATTGTCATGCATGGGCATGTATATCACATTGTATTGCATAGATAATATTAGGTGATTTTTATGGATATGCCAAAAAACGTTAATCTTCCAAAGTTATTGATGGCCTGTATCATTGATTATGCCCGAATCACTGTACAAAATAATGTGTACAGCGCTTACGTGTTAAAGCACCCCGCAGACCTGTGTTTCCATACGGAACTACTGTAGGGTTTTCGTTCGCATGGCATGTATGTATTATAAATATATAGTAATGCTCGTTTATTTGTATTTCCTTATGTGGATGCCTTAGTTTTGTTTTGCAGTTTCTTGGGACTCTGCCTTCGGTCTTTTAGGCATTTCATCTTTGCGCACCTTTTGCATAATTTACGTTATTATGCCGCCTACTGTATCCCAAGCAGTCTGGGGGGATAACATGTGACCAACAGCATCGTTGGAACATAATGGTGAACGTTTTTTTAGTTTCTCAGTCAGTATTCGCCTTTCATTTCGGAATCAGACACATTTTATCATTAGGTGATCTGCCGTTTCAATATAACTTTCACAGTGCATGCAATAACGTGTTTCAGCATATTTATATTTATATACAAAGAGAGGCTCTGAAGCAGCTATGGCCGAATAAAATATGTGTAAGGTAATAATTCAACTCGCCATGTTTGCCCATAATCCACTTTTTGATATTCGGTATCAAGGAGTGACTTGTCGCACTCCACTTTTTCTGTCATTGTTCGAGGCAATTCTCGTCGTTATTAGCATGCTGGTAAGATGTTTTGACGTGTCGAGTGTTATGAACTAATGAACAACACGATGCTTATATGTCAATGGATAGTCTGCCCGAGATAACACTAATGGCTTCACCTTATACAGTTTCAAACGCACAACATGTCCTTAGTGATGCTAATCTGTGTGCTGAAACCACTCCTCTCTTATAAGAGTTATATTTGGTTGCTGGTAGCCAAATGGGAGCCTCATATAAAATTAGTGAGTTGCTGACACATGTCAGTAGCTTTCTCACCTGTTGTCTAGGGCCCCACGCACTTCGCAATATCCTAGCGATTGGGCACCCAGACTGCACCGCTTTGATATGGGTGGTGATTAAGTGTTGTTTGAATGAGAGAAATACTTTGCCAAGTATTTAAGATGACGGCTCGATTTTATGGGGGTCCGTTCGCTAATCTCAATAGTCTCAACTACTCATTAGCACCACTTCAGCTTTGTGTGTTGCTAGTTCTAAGCTAGTGCTACTAACATACTGCATTAGATTAAATCCACAGTCTCCACCTACATATTATAGTTTCATGTTTCTTTGAAAAACTGGCATCCGAGTAGGTTATGGATTGGCGGTTACTATGCGTACATATTTCGGAGACTTTCCATAATGTCTATGAAACTATGGATGAGCTTACAAAGGTAAGGTCGATATAGGATGACGCCGTGCCATTAACAAAAGATGGTTTCAGTCCGTTATTTAGAAGTTTTAAATCGAGATTTGCGAATGTAAATAGTACGACTTCACTCCTCGCATTTGTAATTGTATTTCCCGATTCGACCGCCTATGCATTTAAAACATCAGCTCGAGGTTTTCCAACAGCCTAATTTTATGCTAGGCAGCTGTAACTACCAGTCGGGTACATATTTCCACTTTGTGGGCATAGGACACACAGAAGCTCTTTACTGCAACCTTTTGCGGTATGCCATTTCTCTCCGCATCAAAAACAAGATCCAGTAAGATCTCTAAGCAAACACAGCTCTAGTTAGCGCATTGTATAATCCTACAAGTAACAAAAGAATCAGCTGTTTTCCTATGTCTGTAACATAGCTGAGATCACCTAATCGAAATCTGTCTTTATTTGACACAGAGATGTATATAAAAAATTGTAGTTTTGTATACAGATACTTGTACTGTAAAACATTAATGAAAACTATCAAAAATATTTTCGAAACGAAAGTTTATTGCATATTTATGGATTTTCCTCACCACTTTTGAGGATGTAATGTAGGCGTGTTACATATTTTTTGGGTGGGCTCCCCCGGAGGCCTATATTCACCTAATAATATATACAGTTCTAAATCAATATACTGTTTATAACAAATATAACTAGAAAAAAAATACATATATACAATCAGGTACACTTCAAGCATAGTAATTACATTAACAATATAAGTCGAAATAATCACCTTAAAAAATAACTGAAACTGAATATATAAAACCAGGTATAATTCAGATGTATTCGTTAACAAATACATGACAAAACAATCTTCTTCTAATAATTTCAACAAAAAACTTAAATATATATAAAAAAATCGAGTACAATTCATGAACAATATAATAATAACCCAAACAATGTATTTACAAAATATTCTAAATCACTCACAGCGATATATTTATTAAACGTAAATTAAATTTTTAGTAATATTAATAATCGAAAAATATTTGTATATGTAATTAAAACATTCTTAAAGTTATAAATTTTAAAATATGACACGGCAACACATTGTAGCAGATTTGAAGCACTTTTACGGTTTAGTAGCAGAATATTAGTAGGCAACCCATACCAAGTGGGACAATTTTTGTGTATGTATTAGTGATAATCTAAGCATTGGTTACATGTAGATTTATACAAAGAGTTAGAGTGTGTCGTGTAAAGGGCAATTGAGGCATAAGAAAACAGTTGTAAGCTCGAATAATGAGCAATAAGTGTTTAGTTGTTAGAATTAGAAGTAAAGATAAGTGTATAGCTATTAAATTGAGACTTTTACTTAACAATCTAGTGATCGTACCCAAGGTAGACGATTAATCGAGAAATCCGTTACATTCTGTTCAGAAGTGGGATTGTCAAATAAATTCCCCAAGATAGTTTTGTTTAAAAATGGCAAACTTCAACGATTTGAAGATACCACAACTGAAAAAGGAGCTGGAAAACCGTGGCTTAGCAAAAAATGGAGTAAATAGCAGAGGTGTTATCACAAATGTTCGCACATCACAGTCAGAAAAGCAAGAGGCTTGTATACCAGCACAAGTGTCCTTACAGTTGGAAGAGCAGGAAGTGTGTATACCAGCACAAAGGTCCTCACAGTTGGGAGAGCACAAAGCGTGTATACCAGCTCTGGTGTCTTCACATCTCGAAGAGCAGGATAAAATTAAACCTAAAATGGATGGCTCTTTGCAAGAAAGTCCAGAATAGGAAGGTGTAATGAATGAAGTGGAGTTGAACCAATGTACAACGAGTGGGGAAATAAATTCAGAAAGCAGTTTAATGTTGGTGTGTGGCTGCTTGCATCGAGTAAGGAAAAGCGAAAATAGGTAAACCTCCAAGTACTTATGGTTAGTCCAAAAGTTTAAAATTCTGAAGTTCTTAAAGTGCAGTACAAAGGTCCAAGAGGAGTGCATTTGAGAATCACGAAAACCTTAGAGAAATTGAAGCAAAGGTTGTATTGGAGTTGTCAATCAGCTATAGAGATAATGGCGAAATTTGCTAAGTGAATTGTAGTTAAAGGATCAAAGTCCAGGAGTCATGGCCAGAGGAAATAGTACAATTTGGGTGCACCAGTTCAGCAAATAGGCGTTGATTAAGATGTTCCATTTACCACCGATAAATTAGGAAATAGTCAAATTTTGGTAGTCAGGGACCATTTCAACGAATGGCCCGAAGTATGCACAATTCCTAATCAAGGGGTGAACCAGTGGCGGATGCATTCATTAACAAGTGGGTAACCAGATTTGGTGAATTACGTTCTGATCAAGAATGGAATCTCGAGTCAGCTCTAAGTCAAGGGATGTATCAGAAACTTGGTATCCGGAAATCATAAAAGCTTTGTGATTGGTACCACAAATATGTTTAATCGGCACGATCACACTTAGGTGGAGGGTACTGTGACGAACACGGGTGATAGACCAAAATCGAACCGACGATAATTTGCCAGAAAAATTCAATAATTTAAAGTATATACCATATATTTTATTCAACTCTGGGGCTGTACCAGTCAAAGCAACAGATTAATTATCCAAAGATTTCAAAACAAAGTACTTCGTGATATTGTTAATGCACCCTGGTACATTCGTAATGACAACTTGCATATGGATCTGAATGTAGAAACTGTTGACACCGTCATCAAAAGGTATGCTCAAAGTCATGCACAACGACTTAAACAACATATCAACATTGAGGCTCTTTAAAGCGAATAAAACCTTTCGAACTTGTGTAAAAAAAAAAAAAATGAACTATAAAATAAAATAATCATTGTTCAGGTCTCACTAAAATAGTGACTATAATACATACATATGTATAAGTTTAACATCTGAAATGAATATCATAGGATAAGCATTTTGTAATTTTAAAACCGTATAAATTTAAGTCAGAAACAAACAGTTTATTAGTATTAATTTACTAGATTGCTATAAAATAAATTCCCCAAAGGGGTGTTTTTACAAAATAAAAAAAATACATTTTCGATATATAGTGCATTTACACTTGTTCAATATTATATCCAAAAACACTTCACTAAATTGTCTCTACACATTTATTTCATATTAAATAGTAAGGAAATTTCTTTAAATCATTATTAAAGTTTTTCTTACATTGAGTAAGTCTGTGTGCAAAACAGTAGAAAAATTAAAATTCTAACAGATGAAAGTGAAATTTTAACAATTTTCGTGGTTAATCCGAATGAATGCAATAATATCTTACCTCTGGTAGTGGACTAAAATAGACAGACACCGTCATCTAGTGAAAACTATTTTATTCTAGTTTAATTACAGTATTTTAATCGCTTATATTGGTAGTCAGGGACCATTTCAACGAATGGCCCGAAGTATGCACAATTCCTAATCAAGGAGTGAACCAGTGGCGGATGCATTCATCAACAAGTGGGTAACCAGATTTGGTGAATTACGTTCTGATCAAGAATGGAATCTCAAGTCAGCTCTAAGTCAAGGGATGTATCAGAAACTTAGTATCCGGAAATCATAAAAGCTTTGTGATTGGTACCACAAATATGTTTAATCGGCACGATCACACTTAGGTGGAGGGTAGTGTGATGAACACGGATGATAGACCAAAATCAAACCGACGATAAATTGCCAAAAAAAATTGAATAATTTAAAGTATATACCATAAATTTTCGATACATAGTGCATTTACACTTGTTCAATATTATATCCACAAACACTTCACTAAATTGTCTCTATACATTTATTTCATATTAATTAGTAAGGAAAGTACTTGAAATCATTATTAAAGTTTTTTACATTAAATAAGACTGTGTGCAAAACAGTAGAAAAATAAAAATTCTGACAGATGAAAGTGAAATTTTAACAATTTTCGTGGTAAATCCGAATGAATGCAATAATATCTTACCTCTGATAGGGGACTAAAATAGACAGACACCGTCATCTAGTGAGAACTATTTTATTCTATTTTTATTTTAGTATTTTCATCGCTTATATAAAATTTTTAAGATCTATCCCTCCAAGAAACTGCTGATGGATTTACCAATCCACTCACATTTTCGAATTATATTGCTTACATGTGTAAGAAGGAAATAGCTGAATGCTTTAGTACTGTCACCACTGAAAGTCAAATAATAAGTTAAATGATATATGTACACACATACGTAAGTTAATTAAGTTTAAAATAAAACTATATATTTAGTTAATTTCCATTTGCATTTTTAAATTCAGAAATATCCACTGATTTGGGAAAGACGTATGCAGAGCTATTGAGAGGAGGAAATGGAATCAAGTGAAAATTTCTTTTTATATTTTATTATTTAATTATATATTTTTTGCATTCCTCTTTATATTTATGTATATTATTATGACTAATTTTGGTTAAAAGTTTAAAATTTATTAAAGAAATAAAAAATGTTAGAATATTTAATTCAAAGACGTCCGTTCCATACTAAATGTTTTATTGAAGTGAACAAAAACTGTATTTAGTATGTCAAGACCTTTCAAATTATGTATAGTGTTGCCAGATACGAGCTCTGTAGCGCTTTGTACATAGCCGCGAAATTCAAAAGACAAAAAAGCGGAAGGGAGATATTTGACAACCTTATATGTAAAAATAACAATAGTATAGAGTAACAGTTGTAATACATAAGAAAGGAAATTATGTAAATATACATGGTATTTGGTTTGCTCTTTCAGTGATGCCAACTATAACTAACATACTCCGACGCAACCGTCGGTGAAACTTCTTTCAAACCCAATGCTCCGTAAAATGTCGTCGATTTTACGATTCCATTCCCGACCTGCTTGTTTTAGTCCGTACAACGTCTTTTTGAGTTTACATACTTTGTGTGGATTAGCTTTATCTACAAACATCTCCGGCTGCCGCATAAAAACTTCTTCTTCTAGTTAAACGTTGTGATACGCAGCCACAATATCAATGTGGTTGACGAATAATTTATGATGCGCTGATAATGCCAAAATTAGCCTGATTGTAGAGTACCGTGCTACTGGTGAGTAAGTATTACTATAGTCAACTTTGTATTTTTGGGCACAGCCTTGGGCAACTAAACGCGCTTTGTGTTTCTCCAGAGTTCCATCAGCGTACCGTTTTGTACTGAACACCCATTTGCTCCCAATAATATTCTTCGATTCAGGTATATTTACTAACACCCACGTTTTGTTTTTTGTTAAGGAATTGTAATCAAACTTCATCGCGTCTTTCCAAAACTGAGAACAGTCATCTGACATTGCTTCTGCCACAGTTTTAGGATCACGTCCACAAGTTGTTACCTGACTTAACAACTCTTGTGAATTTTCGCTCGCATACTTTTTTCGCGGCCTGCCGACTTTGCCCTCTCTCATAAGTTTTAAATGCCCTCTCTTACGTTTAACATTAGCTGTTGGAACATAAGCTTCTTCTTCATAACTTGAAACTGAATCTGCATCACTTCCCACTATACTTGGCTCAGAATTAACTTGTTTGCTAGTGTTAGTATATACACCCGCTCTGGTATCACCTGTTTTAACGTTAAAGCTTACGAACTCTTCACCAGTTTCACCAGCTGCATTGTGATATGAAAATGATTTTTCAAAAAAGATAACGTCGAGAGAAATAGTTATAGATTTATCAATTTTATTGTATAATTTATACGACTTCGAATGCTCTGAATAACCGACAATTGAACATTTTTTACCCTTTGAAGGAAATTTAGATTTACCCGGTTTTTTGTCTAAATACACGACATTGCACCCATAAACTTTTAAGTGGAAAACATTTGGCTTTTTATTGAACCAGCATTCGTGTGGAGATTTCTTTAGCAGCTTTGTAGGAGATCTGTTGCGCAAGTACGTAGCTGTATTGACAGCTTCTGTCCACAGAAACTGCGGCAATTTCGATTCAGTTAGCATTCATCTAGCAATCTCCACTAAAGTCCTATTAGCCCGCTCTGCAATTCCGTTTTGCTGTGGCGTATAACTGGTTGTAAGTTGATGATTGATACCTTTTTCTTTTAAAAAACTTTCAAATTCGCCACTCAATATTCGCGCCCATTGTCGCTGCGGATATTCTTAACTTTTTGCCTGGTTCGGTTTTCTGATCGCCTTACAAAATCTTTAAAAGCACGCAGCGCTTCTGAATTATTTTTTAAGAAATAGGTAGAAATGTACCTAGAAAAATCGTCAATAAACGTTATAAAGTACCTTCAACCGCTCTGGGACGATATACGCATCGGTCCACAAATGTCGGAGTGAATAAGTTCTAGGCAATTTTTAGTGTAAATAGTTGTATTAGTTTTGAATTAATTAACCTTTATTTTAGACTCCGCACATATAACACAGGAAGTTTCGTTAGTAAAATTCAATTTCATACCGCGCACAATATTTTGTTTTGATAATGTTGCCAAGTTTAAATGACCAAATCGTGAGTGCCAACGTTTATTCTTTTCAAGTTGAATTGCTGTTAATACACGTTCTTGCCTTGTTTTCATATTAACACGAAATGTAGTAGCAATTAATTTAGTTTCAAAACAATCTTTACCGCAGCTATCTACCACACACGTTGTATTTTTATCAAATGTCTCACAATGTCCATAACTAATTATTTTGCTTACCGACAAAATATGAGAATGTAAGTCCGGCATAAAAAGTACATTACGCAGAGTAAGTAATCTCTGTATTTCCCGATTGTAGAAATACATCACCTACGTCTTGAGCGTTTACACTTTCACCCGATACCAATAGCATGGATTGTGTGCTCTTTTCTAATTTATAAAATAATTCCCCGTTACAACACAAGTAAGAAGAAGCACCACTGTCTAAAATCCATACGTTTTTGTTTGTGCTAAATTTTTTTCCAAATACACTCATTATTTTTGCTTGTGCAGACTACTGTTGCATTCTGACCTAATATGACCGCACCGCCCACATGCATAGCATTGAATGTTTCTCTTTCAAATTGCATTGTTTCTGCGTTGTAATTACCGCTCGTACTGATGCTGATGCTTGAGTTGTTGCCGCTGTCACCGGTGTAGTTTGACCTTCCAGCGTTCCCGCTTCTCTTTTTTTTTTCTATTTTCGCTGCAAACACTTTTTCGGCCCCACTACTGTCTACCCGACTTCCACGACGCTGCTCCTCTTCCAATATTTTCACCTTGATTTGATCTAATGAAGATAAATCATCTCGACTTTCAATAACAACAACAAAGCTCTCCAAATCGTCTGAAAAACTGCACAACAACAAAACACGTAGGAGATCCCTGGTACAGCAATGTCCATTTCTTTTAGCCTTTTCGCGATGCTACAAAAATTATTAATTTGAACTGCCATTTTTTCGTCACTTTTAATTTGGAATCGA
Source organism: Bactrocera oleae (assembly GCF_042242935.1). Lineage (NCBI taxonomy): Eukaryota > Metazoa > Arthropoda > Insecta > Diptera > Tephritidae > Bactrocera > Bactrocera oleae. The sequence goes on from NC_091536.1 coordinate 27,798,692, forward strand.
AACAGACTTTTAAATAAATTAACTTTTCTTGATGGTGTTTTTTTGCACGAAATATATCTTTTAACTTAATCCATGCTTCTGCAGCATGTACACAATTTTTCACATAAATGAGTTCCGACGGCTTCAAACACAACGTAATAGTTGCCAGCGCTTTTTGATCGTTAGCCAATCACTTAATCTTAACTTCTCCAGATGCATCCTCTGGTACAGGTGACATGACTGTTTCCCAATAATCCATGGTAATTAAGAGGCTTTTCATTTGCATAGCCCAGCTCTCCTAATTTTTCATCATTTAAATTTTTAATATTTAAAACCGGTCCGCTTATTTTTATTTTCAATAAAACATTATATCGACCGAGTTTTTTGACTGAAGCGACTATATCAAAACGCGTGATGGGTCTGGGCCCATAACCTTTATTAGAATATTTAATTCAAAGACGTCCGTTCGATACTAAATGTTGAAGTGAACAAAAACTGTACTTAGTATGTAAAAATAACAATAGAATAGAGTAACAGTTGTAATACATAAGAAAGTAAATTATGTATACATGGTATTTGGTTTGCTGTTTCAGTGATGCCAACTATAACTAACAAAAATTATTCTATCTACTGCGCAAAAGAATTTTTCAGTTGTGATAGATTTACAGTCACAACTGACAAATGGCAGCTATGATAGCTTTTCAGTCATAACTGACAATTTTCAGCTTTGATGGATTTATGGTCAGCAATGACTCAGGCATGAGAGTGAGCAGCATAGATATATAGTGAATCAATTCCGAATACACATATGTTAAAGAGAGATGCAAACTAACACACATACATTTGTTTACATCAGTTTTTGCACAAGGCTCTTAAGAAAATTATGAAAGCTTTGTCCTGCGTGCTGAAAAAATTTTTTCAGCTGTGACTGTCAAACTACCTGTCAGATGACTGTCACTGTTTTTGTAAGGATGGGATCCTATCTACCTAAATGTGTGTGTATGCATATATTTTATTGTTATTCATGTGCAGGTGTATTACATTGTATTGCATAGATAATATTTAGTGATTTTTATGGATATGCTAAAAACGTAAATCTTCCAAAGTTATTGATGGCCTGTACTATTAATTATGCCCGATTCACTGCACAAAATAATGTGTACAGCGCTTACGTGTTAAAGCACCCCGTTCTCTCAGCATGTATGTATTATATATAGTAATGCTTGTTTATTTGTATTCCCTTATGTGGATGCCTTAGTTGTGTTGTGCAGTTTCTCGGGACTGTGCTCTCGGTCTTTTAGGCATTTCATCTTCGCGCGCCGTTTGTATAATTAACGTTATTATGCCGCATGCTGTATCCCTAGCAGTCGGGGGGGATAGCATGTGACCAACAACACCATTGGAACATAATGCTGGAGGTTTCCTTAGTTTCTCAGTCAGTATTCGCCTTTCATTTCGGAATCAGACATATTTTGCCACTAGGTGATCTGCCGTTTCAATATAATTTTCACAGTGCATGCAATAAGGTGTATAAGCGTGTTTGTATTTATAAAGAGTGGCTCTGAAGCAGCAGTGGCCGAATAAAAATTGTGTTAGGTAATGATTCACCTCGCCATGTTTACCCATAATCCACTCTTTGATATTCGGTATTAAGGAGTAGGTCCACCTTCACTTTTTTGATGCATTCCACTTTTTCTGTCATTGTTCGACGCAATTCTCGTTGATTTTTCCAAGTTATTTAGCATGCTGGTTAGATATTTACACGTGTCGAATGGCACGAAGTATTGGGTAGTCTGCCCGAGATAACCCTGATGGCAGCATCTGATACAGTTCCAAACGCACAATATGCCCTTAGTGATGCTAATCTGTGTGCTGAAAGCTCTCTTCTCTTATAAGAGTTATATTTAGTTGCTGGTAGCCAAATGGGAGCAGATTGCGCCGCTTTGATATGGGTGGCGATTAAGTGCTGTTTGAATGAGAGTCTGTGGATGACTCCCAAGTATTTAAGATGAGTGCTCGATTTTATAAGGTGCCCTTCGTTAATCTCAATAGTCCCAACTTTCTTACGACTCTTCATTAGCATCACTTCAGCTTTGTGTGTTGCTAGTTCTAAGCTGGTGCTATCGAGCCATTTTTTGACGTGGCTTGTGGTCCGGTACCGCAACTCTTAGTACTCCGTCGTACATTATGTTTCACATGGCGGGACCGAGAACTTTGTGTGTTTCAGGACCGTAATCGGTGTTGTAAACCAGTACTCTACTTTCAAAATAGTTTGTCACAATTCGAAGAAAGTAGTCCGGGACCTTTAGCTCTTTCAGGGCCTTTATAATAAGCGAGTTGACGGCGTTCTTTCTTTCAAGGGTAATGACAACACAATTCTCTTTATCGCCCCATCGCCATCAGCTCCTTCCAAACTTGTTTGGCTATTTTTGAGACGGCATCTATAGTATCTACGGTGCGTCGCCCTTTTCGGAAAACATACTGCATTGGATAAAATCCACAGTCTCCTGCTCTTGTTTAAAACTGGCATCCGAGTGGGTTATGGATTGGTAGTCACCATGCGTATATATATGCGACTTTCTATAATGTTTATGAAACTATCGATGAGCTTACAAAGGTAAGGTCGATATAGGATGACGCCTTGCCTTTAACAAAAGTTGATTTGAGTTCGCTATTTAGAAGTTCGAAACACACGAAAGTACAACTCTACTCCTCGCATTTGTTTTTGTACTTACTTCCCGATTCAACCGCCCATGCATTAAAATCGCTAGTGTGAGGTTTTTCAACAGCCTAATTTTATGCTAAGCAGCTGTAGCTACCAGTCGCGTGCTTATTCCACTTTGTGGGCATAGGACACAAAGAAGCTCTTTACTACGACCTTTTGCGGTATGCCCTTTCTCTCCGCATCGAAAACAAGAGCCTGTAAGATCTCTAATGTTTTTACAATTGAGTAATATGACTAAACTCGAGGCATTTGAAACAGCGCACTGGTCTTTCGAATTTGCGGACTCTACAGTTTACCCAGCTTATCGTTAGCTTGTTTGCACTAAAAAGTTTATTCAAAACTGTTACGGAAAGACTAATAACTGCCACTTGGGTTTCGTCTTTAAGGCGGCGTATAGATTTGATACCACTGCTTTTTATTGTGTCTTCAACAGGCAGTTTCTCATTCATGGCCTGGCAAACTTCTTCGGCTGCAATTGCCTAGTCCTTCGGTTTAGTTTTCAGTTTAAGTTTATGTAGGGCATATGGGAAAACTTTAACGCTTTTAGATTTACGTTCAAAGTCTATTTTTTTGCAAGCTGTATATTCGCAATTAGCGAAAGCTATGTCAATTGCAAAATCACATCAACATCGCAGCTTTGGACTAAAATACCTTTATTGTATGAAAACCTTTGTCGCAAATACATACAAGCAATCATTTGGGGAATCTTGAACATTCTAAGATATCTATTCAGAGTCGATTTTCTAATAGCCTGTAAGTTGAAAAAAAGTAAAAGCTGCATCAATAGCAAAATCACATCAAGATCGCTGATTTGGACAAAAATACCATTTGCGTGTTAAAATCTTCTACACAAATACATAAATGTACAGCATCTGAAGAAACTTGAACATTTTTAGATCTGCATTCAGAGTCGATTTTCTTTTAACCTCTATATTCACTATCAGCAAAAGCTACCACAAATACGTGAAACCATTAACTTCACAGATTTAGGGGAATATACCATTTCCATGTTAAACCCTTTTTTTCAAAAAAATACTATAGAGCATTCGCGAAAACTTGAACATTCTAAGATTTACGTTCGAAGTTGATTTTTTTTGTAACCTGTATATTTACTATGAGCAAAAGCTACCACAAATACATAAATTCTATAATTTAACAGATTAGATAAAATACCTTTATCGTAGGAAAACCTTTGTCACAAATACATACAAGCAATCAATTGGGGAATTTAGAACATCCTAAGATATCTATTCAGAGCCGATTTTCTAATAACCTGTAAGTTAAAAGTAACCAAAAGCTACGTCAATTGTAAAATCACATCAACTTTACATATTTGGGCGAAAATACCATTTTCATGTTAAAATCTTTTTCACAAATACGTACATGTAGAGCATTCAGCGAAATTTGAACATTCTAAATTTGACGTTCGAAGTTGTTTTTCTTGTAACCTCTATAAGCACTATTAGCAAAAGCTATTTGCTATATATTATATTTTACTTTTAAGCTGTACATAAAGCTATTAATTTCACAGATTTGGACCATTTTCGCAAATACATACATGTTAAGCATTTGGGAAAATTTGAACACTCTTAGATTTACGACCAAAGTCTATTTGCTTGTTACGTGTATAATCGCTATAACCAAAAGCTACCACAACACAAAAATACCATTTGCGTGTTAAAATCTTTTACACAAATACATAAATGTACAGCATTTAAAGAAACTTGAACATTCTCAGATCTATATTCAGAGTCGATTTTCTTTTAACCTCTATATTTACTATCAGCAAAAGCTACCACAGATACGTGAAACCGTTAACTTTACAGATTTGAATATACCATTTTCATGTTAAATCCTTTTTTTCAAATACATACATGTAGAGCATTCGGGAAAACTTGAACATTCTAAGATTTACGTTCGAAGTTGATTTTTTTTGTAACCTGTATATTTACTATTAGCAAAAGCTACCACAAATACATAAATCCATTAATTTAACAGATCAGATAAAATACCTTTATCGTATGAAAACCTTTGTCACAAATACATGTTGTACATGTAGAGCATTTGGAAAAACTTGAACATTTTAAGATTTACGTTCAAAGTGGTTTTTCTTGTAGCCTCTATCAGCACTATTAGCAAAAGCTACCACAAATACGTAAATCCACTAATTTTACAGATTTGTAAGTACCATTTTTTGTTGAAAATTTTTTCACAAATACATATATGTAGAGCATTTCGAAAAAATAGAACATTCTTAGATTTACGTTCAAATTTTTTTTTTCTTGTAACCTGTATATTCACAATTAGCGAAAGCTATGTCAATTGCAAAATCACATCAACATCGCAGAGTTGGACTGTATACTCACAATTAGCAAGAGCATCCACAAATAAATTAAACCATTAACTTTACAGATTTGTACTAAAATACTGTTTTCTTGTTAAAACCTTTTTCACAAATACATACATGTAGTGCATTTGGAAAAACTTTAACATTCTTAAATTTACGTTCAAAGTCTATTAGTTTGTACACCGTATATTCACAATTAAAAAGAGCATCCACAAATGAATTAAACCATTAACTTTACAGATTTGGACTAAAATAACATTTTCGTGTTAAAACCTTTTTCACAAATACATGTTGTACATGTAAAACATTTGGAAAAACTTGAACATTTTAAGATTTACGTTCAAATATGTTTTTCTTGTAGCCTCTATCAGCACTATAAGCAAAAGCTACCACAAAATCTTTTTCACAAATACATACATGTAGAGCATTTGAGAAAATTTCAACATTTTTAAATTTACTTTCAAAGTCTATTTGCCTGTTACCTGTATATTCGCTATAACCAAAAGCTACCACAATTACATGAAACCATTAACTTTACAGATGTGGACTTAAATACCATTTTAGTGTTAAAACCTTCTTCACAAATACAAACTTATAGATCATTTGGGAAAACTTGAACGTTCTTCGATTAACGGTAAAAGTCTATTTTTTGTACCCTGTATCATCATCACTTTTAGCAAAAGCTACATATGTCATAAATCATATCAACATCGCAGATTTAGACTTAAATACTATTTTCGTGTTAAAATGAGCATTTAGAAAAACTTGAACATTTTAAGATTTACGGTCAAAGTTGTTTTTCTTGTAGCCTCTATCAGCACTATTGGCAAAAGCTACCACAAATACATAAATCCAATAATTTCACAGATTTGGACTAAAATACCATATTCGTGTTAAATCCTTTTTCACAAATACATATATGTAGGGCAAATGGGAAAACTTTACCATTATTAGATGTATGTTCAAGGTCTATTTTTTTGTAACCTGTATATTCACAATTAGCATTTAGGAAAACTTGAACATTCTAAGATTTACGTTCGAAGTTGATTTTTTTTGTAACCTGTATATTTACTATTAGCAAAAGCTACCACAAATACATAAATTTTATAATTTAACAGATTAGATAAAATACCTTTATCGTAGGAAAACCTTTGTCACAAATACATACAAGCAATCAATTGGGGAATTTAGAACATCCTAAGATATCTATTCAGAGCCGATTTTCTAATAACCCGTAAGTTAAAAGTAACCAAAAGCTACGTCAATTGTAAAATCACATCAACTTTACATATTTGGGCGAAAATACCATTTTCATGTTAAAATCTTTTTCACAAATACGTACATGTAGAGCATTCAGCGAAATTTGAACATTCTAAATTTGACGTTCGAAGTTGTTTTTCTTGTAACCTCTATAAGCACTATTAGCAAAAGCTATTTGCTATATATTATATTTTACTTTTAAGCTGTACATAAAGCTATTAATTTCACAGATTTGGACCATTTTCGCAAATACATACATGTTAAGCATTAGGGAAAATTTGAACACTCTTAGATTTACGACCAAAGTCTATTTGCTTGTTACGTGTATAATCGCTATAACCAAAAGCTACCACAACACAAAAATACCATTTGCGTGTTAAAATCTTTTACACAAATACATAAATGTACAGCATTTAAAGAAACTTGAACATTCTCAGATCTATATTCAGAGTCGATTTTCTTTTAACCTCTATATTTACTATCAGCAAAAGCTACCACAGATACGTGAAACCGTTAACTTTACAGATTTGAATATACCATTTTCATGTTAAATCCTTTTTTTCAAATACATACATGTAGAGCATTCGGGAAAACTTGAACATTCTAAGATTTACGTTCGAAGTTGATTTTTTTTGTAACCTGTATATTTACTATTAGCAAAAGCTACCACAAATACATAAATCCATTAATTTAACAGATCAGATAAAATACCTTTATCGTATGAAAACCTTTGTAACAAATACATGTTGTACATGTAGAGCATTTGGAAAAACTTGAACATTTTAAGATTTACGTTCAAAGTGGTTTTTCTTGTAGCCTCTATCAGCACTATTAGCAAAAGCTACCACAAATACGTAAATCCACTAATTTTACAGATTTGTAAGTACCATTTTTTGTTGAAAATTTTTTCACAAATACATATATGTAGAGCATTTGCAAAAACTAGAACATTCTTAGATTTACGTTCAAATATTTTTTTTCTTGTAACCTGTATATTCACAATTAGCGAAAGCTATGTCAATTGCAAAATCACATCAACATCGCAGAGTTGGACTGTATACTCACAATTAGCAAGAGCATCCACAAATAAATTAAACCATTAACTTTACAGATTTGTACTAAAATACTGGTTTCTTGTTAAAACCTTTTTCACAAATACATACATGTAGTGCATTTGGAAAAACTTTAACATTCTTAAATTTACGTTCAAAGTCTATTAGTTTGTACACCGTATATTCACAATTAAAAAGAGCATCCACAAATGAATTAAACCATTAACTTTACAGATTTGGACTAAAATAACATTTTCGTGTTAATACCTTTTTCACAAATACATACATGTATGGCATTTGATATAATTTCAAGATTATTAGATTTACGTTCAAAGTCTATTTGCTTGTTACCTGTATATTCGCTATAATCAAAAGCTACTACAAATACATGTAACCATACTTGTAAGCTTCACAGATTTGGACTAAAATACCATTTTAGTTTTAAAACCTTCTTCACAAATACAAACTTATAGATCATTTGGGAAAACTTGAACATTCTTCGATTAACGGTAAAAGTCTATTTTTTTGTACCCTGTATCATCACTTTTAGCAAAAGCTATGTCATAAATCATACCAACATCGCAGATTTGGACTTAATTACCATATTCGTGTTAAAACCTTTTTCACAAATACATGTTGTACATGTAAAACATTTGGAAAAACTTGAACATTTTAAGATTTACGTTCAAATATGTTTTTCTTGTAGCCTCTATCAGCACTATAAGCAAAAGCTACCACAAAATCTTTTTCACAAATACATACATGTAGAGCATTTGAGAAAATTTCAACATTTTTAAATTTACGTTCAAAGTCTATTTGCCTGTTACCTGTATATTCGCTATAACCAAAAGCTACCACAATTACATGAAACCATTAACTTTACAGATGTGGACTTAAATACCATTTTAGTGTTAAAACCTTCTTCACAAATACAAACTTATAGATCATTTGGGAAAACTTGAACGTTCTTCGATTAACGGTAAAAGTCTATTTTTTGTACCCTGTATCATCACTTTTAGCAAAAGCTACATATGTCATAAATCATATCAACATCGCAGATTTAGACTTATATACTATTTTCGTGTTAAAACCTTTTTCACAAATAAATGTTAAACATGTAGAGCATTTAGAAAAACTTGAACATTTTAAGATTTACGGTCAAAGTTGTTTTTCTTGTAGCCTCTATCAGCACTATAGGCAAAAGCTACCACAAATACATAAATCCAATAATTTCACAGATTTGGACTAAAATACCATATTCGTGTTAAAACCTTTTTCACAAATACATATATGTAGGGCATATGGGAAAACTTTACCATTATTAGATGTATGTTCAAGGTCTATTTTTTTGTAACCTGTATATTCACAATTAGCATTTAGGAAAACTTGAACATTCTAAGATTTACGTTCGAAGTTGATTTTTTTTGTAACCTGTATATTTACTATTAGCAAAAGCTACCACAAATACATAAATTTTATAATTTAACAGATTAGATAAAATACCTTTATCGTAGGAAAACCTTTGTCACAAATACATACAAGCAATCAATTGGGGAATTTAGAACATCCTAAGATATCTATTCAGAGCCGATTTTCTAATAACCTGTAAGTTAAAAGTAACCAAAAGCTACGTCAATTTGTAAAATCACATCAACTTTACATATTTGGGCGAAAATACCATTTTCATGTTAAAATCTTTTTCACAAATACGTACATGTAGAGCATTCAGCGAAATTTGAACATTCTAAATTTGACGTTCGAAGTTGTTTTTCTTGTAACCTCTATAAGCACTATTAGCAAAAGCTATTTGCTATATATTATATTTTACTTTTAAGCTGTACATAAAGCTATTAATTTCACAGATTTGGACCATTTTCGCAAATACATACATGTTAAGCATTTGGGAAAATTTGAACACTCTTAGATTTACGACCAAAGTCTATTTGCTTGTTACGTGTATAATCGCTATAACCAAAAGCTACCACAACACAAAAATACCATTTGCGTGTTAAAATCTTTTACACAAATACATAAATGTACAGCATTTAAAGAAACTTGAACATTCTCAGATCTATATTCAGAGTCGATTTTCTTTTAACCTCTATATTTACTATCAGCAAAAGCTACCACAGATACGTGAAACCGTTAACTTTACAGATTTGAATATACCATTTTCATGTTAATCCTTTTTTTCAAATACATACATGTAGAGCATTCGGGAAAACTTGAACATTCTAAGATTTACGTTCGAAGTTGATTTTTTTTGTAACCTGTATATTTACTATTAGCAAAAGCTACCACAAATACATAAATCCATTAATTTAACAGATCAGATAAAATACCTTTATCGTATGAAAACCTTTGTCACAAATACATGTTGTATATGTAGAGCATTTGGAAAAACTTGAACATTTTAAGATTTACGTTCAAAGTGGTTTTTCTTGTAGCCTCTATCAGCACTATTAGCAAAAGCTACCACAAATACATAAATCCACTAATTTTACAGATTTGTAAGTACCATTTTTTGTTGAAAATTTTTTCACAAATACATATATGTAGAGCATTTGGAAAAACAAGAACATTCTTAGATTTACGTTCAAATTTTTTTTTTCTTGTAACCTGCATATTCACAATTAGCGAAAGCTATGTCAATTGCAAAATCACATCAACATCGCAGAGTTGGACTGTATACTCACAATTAGCAAGAGCATCCACAAATAAATTAAACCATTAACTTTACAGATTTGTACTAAAATACTGTTTTCTTGTTAAAACCTTTTTCACAAATACATACATGTAGTGCATTTGGAAAAACTTTAACATTCTTAAATTTACGTTCAAAGTCTATTAGTTTGTTCACCGTATATTCACAATTAAAAAGAGCATCCACAAATGAATTAAACCATTAACTTTACAGATTTGGACTAAAATAACATTTTCGTGTTAATACCTTTTTCACAAATACATACATGTATGGCATTTGATATAATTTCAAGATTATTAGATTTACGTTCAAAGTCTATTTGCTTGTTACCTGTATATTCGCTATAATCAAAAGCTACTACAAATACATGTAACCATACTTGTAAGCTTCACAGATTTGGACTAAAATACCATTTTAGTTTTAAAACCTTCTTCACAAATACAAACTTATAGATCATTTGGGAAAACTTGAACATTCTTCGATTAACGGTAAAAGTCTATTTTTTTGTACCCTGTATCATCACTTTTAGCAAAAGCTATGTCATAAATCATACCAACATCGCAGATTTGGACTTAATTACCATATTCGTGTTAAAACCTTTTTCACAAATACATGTTGTACATGTAAAACATTTGGAAAAACTTGAACATTTTAAGATTTACGTTCAAATATGTTTTTCTTGTAGCCTCTATCAGCACTATAAGCAAAAGCTACCACAAAATCTTTTTCACAAATACATACATGTAGAGCATTTGAGAAAATTTCAACATTTTTAAATTTACGTTCAAAGTCTATTTGCCTGTTACCTGTATATTCGCTATAACCAAAAGCTACCACAATTACATGAAACCATTAACTTTACAGATGTGGACTTAAATACCATTTTAGTGTTAAAACCTTCTTCACAAATACAAACATATAGATCATTTGGGAAAACTTGAACGTTCTTCGATTAACGGTAAAAGTCTATTTTTTGTACCCTGTATCATCACTTTTAGCAAAAGCTACATATGTCATAAATCATATCAACATCGCAGATTTAGACTTAAATACTATTTTCGTGTTAAAACCTTTTTCACAAATAAATGTTAAACATGTAGAGCATTTAGAAAAACTTGAACATTTTAAGATTTACGGTCAAAGTTGTTTTTCTTGTAGCCTCTATCAGCACTATTGGCAAAAGCTACCACAAATACATAAATCCAATAATTTCACAGATTTGGACTAAAATACCATATTCGTGTTAAAACCTTTTTCACAAATACATATATGTAGGGCATATGGGAAAACTTTACCATTATTAGATGTATGTTCAAGGTCTATTTTTTTGTAACCTGTATATTCACAATTAGCATTTAGGAAAACTTGAACATTCTAAGATTTACGTTCGAAGTTGATTTTTTTTGTAACCTGTATATTTACTATTAGCAAAAGCTACCACAAATACATAAATTCTATAATTTAACAGATCTGATAAAATACCTTTATAGTATGAAAACCTTTGTCGCAAATACATACAAGCAATCATTTGGGGAATTTGAACATTCTAAAATATCTATTCAGAGCCGATTTTCTAATGATCTGTAAGTTGAAAAAAAGCAAAAGCTACATCAATTGCAAAATCACATCAAGATCGCTGATTTGGACAAAAATAATATTTGCCTGTTAAAATCTTCTACACAAATACATAAATGTACAGCATTTGAAGCAACTTGGACATTCTGAGATCTATATTCAGAGTCGATTTTTTTTAACCTCTTTATTCACTATTAGCAAAAGCTACCACAAATACCTGAGACCTTCAACTTCACAGTTTTGGACTAAATTAAATTTTCGTGTTAAGAACTTTTTCACAAATACATACATGGAAAGCATTTAGGAAAACTTGAACATTCTAAGATTTACGTTCAAAATTTATTTTTTTGTAACATGCATATTCATAATTACCAAAAGCTATATAGAGCTATTGGGAAAATTTCAATATTCTTAGATTTACGCTCAAAGTCTATTTGCCTGTTACCTGTATATTCGCTATAATCAAAAGCAACTACAAATAGACGTAACCATACTTGTAAGCTTCACAGATTTGGACTAAAATACTATTTTCGCAAATACATACATGTTGAGCATTTGGCAAAATTTGAACACACTTAGATTTACGACCAAAGTCTATTCGCTTGTTACCTGTATATTCGCTATAACCAAAAACTACCACAAATACATGAAACCATTAACTTTACAGATTTGGACTTTAATACCATTTTCGTGTTAAACCCTATTTCACAAATACAAACTTATAGATCATTTAGGAAAACTTGAACATTCTTCGATTAACGTTAAAAGTCTATTTTCTTGTAACCTGTATATTCACAATTAGCCAAAGCTATGTCAATTGCCACATCACATAAACATCATAGAGTGAACTGTGAGTTAACTGTATACTCACCATTGGCCAAAGCATCCACAAATATATAAAATCATTAACTTTACAGATTTGGACTGAAATACTATTTTATTGTTAAAATCTTTTTCACAAATACATACATGTAGAGCATTTGATAAAATTTCAACATTATTAGATTTACGTTCAAAGTCTATATGCTTGTTACATGTATATTCGCTATAACCAAAATCTACCACAAATACATGAAACCATTAACTTTACATATTTGGACTTAAATACCATTTTCGTGTAAAACCTTTTTCACAAATACAAACTTATAGATCATTTAGGAAAACTTGAACATTCATCGATTAACGTTAAAAGTCTATTTTCTTGTACCCTGTATCATCACTTTTAGCAAAAGCTATGTCATAAATCATATACCATAAATCATATCAACATCGCAGATTTGGACTAGCACGAATATGGTTTTTTAAAACCTTTTTTACAAATACATGTTGTACATGTAGAGTATTTGGAAAAACTTGAACATTTTAAGATTTACGTTCAAAGTTGTTTTTCTTGTAGCCTCTATCAGCACTATAAGCAAAAGCTACCACAAAATCTTTTTCACAAATACATACATGTAGAGCATTTGAGAAAATTTCAACATTCTTAAATTTAAGTTCAAAGTCTATTTGCCTGTTACCTGTATATTCGCTATAACCAAAAGCTACCACAAATACATGAAACCATTAACTTTACAGATTTGGACTTAAATACCATTTTAGTGTTAAAACCTTCTTCACAAATACAAACTTATAGATCATTTGGGAAAACTTGAACATTCTTCGATTAACGGTAAAAGTCTATTTTTTGTACCCTGTATCATCACTTTTAGCAAACGCTATGTCATAAATCATATCAACATCGCAGATTTGGACTAACACGAATATGGTTTGTTAAAACCTTTTTTACAAATACATGTTGTACATGTAGAGCATTTGGAAAAACTTGAACATTTTAAGATTTACGTTCAAAGTTGTTTTTCTTGTAGCCTCTATTAGCACTATTAGCAAAAGCTACCACAATTACATAAATCCACTAATTTCACAGATAAGGACTTAAATACAATTTTTGTGTTAAAACCTTTTTCACAAATACATACATGTAGAGCATTTGGAAAAACTTGAACATTCTTAGATTTACGTTCAAAGTTTTTTTTTTCTTGTAACCTGTATATTCACAATTACCCAAAGCTATGTCAATTGCAACATCACATAAACATCGTAGAGTGAACTGTGAGTTAACTGTATACTCACCATTAGCCAAAGCATCCACAAATATATTAAATCATTAACTTTACAGATTTGGACTGAAATACTATTTTCTTGTTAAAACCTTTTTCACAAATAAAAGTACATACATGTAGTGCATTTGATAAAATTTCAAGATTATTAGATTTACGTTCAAAGTCTATTTGCTTGTTACCTGTATATTCGCTATAATCAAAAGCTACCACAAATACATGAAACCATTAACTTTACAGATTTGGACTTAAATACCATTTTAGTGTTAAAACCTTCTACACAAATACAAACTTATAGATCATTTGGGAAAACTTGAACATTCTTCGATTAACGGTAAAAGTCTATTTTTTGTAACCTGTATCATCACTTTTAACAAAAGCTATGTCATAAATCATATCAACATCGCAGATTTAGACTTAAATACCATTTTCGTGTTAAAACCTTTTTCACAAATACATGTTAAACATGTAGAGCATTTAGAAAAACTTGAACATTTTAAGATTTACGTTCAAAGTTGTTTTTCTTGTAGCCTCTATCAGCACTATTGGCAAAAGCTACCACAAATACATAAATCTAATAATTTCACAGACTTGGACTAAAATACCATATTCGTGTTAAAACCTTTTTCACAAATACATATATGTAGGGCATATGGGAAAACTTTACCATTATTAGATGTATGTTCAAGGTCTATTTTTTTGTAACCTGTATATTCACAATTAGCGAAAGCTATGTCAGTTGCAAAATCACATCAACATCGCAGCTTTGGACTAAAATACTTTTATCGTATGAAAACCATTGTCGCAAATACATGCAACCAATCATTTGGGGAATTTTGAACATCCTAAGATATCTATTCAGAGCCGATTTTCTAATAAATTGTAAGTTGAAAAAAAGTAAAAGCTGCATCAATAGCAAAATCACATCAAGATCGCTGATTTGGACAAAAATACCATTTGCGTATTAAAATCTTCTACACAAATACATAAATGTACAGCATCTGAAGAAACTTGAACATTTTTAGATCTTAAGGGTCGATTTTCTTTAACCTCTTTGTTCACTATTAGCAAAAGCTACCACAAATACGCGAAACCATCAACTTCACAGATTTGGACTAAATTAAATTTTCGTGTTAAGAACTTTTTCACAAATACATACATCAAGAGCATTAAGGAAAACTTGAACATTCTAAGATTTACGTTCAAAGTCTAGTTTTTTGTAACATGCATATTCATAAATACCAAAAGCTACTACAATTGCAAGATCATATCAACATTGCAGATTTGGATTTAAATACCATTTTCGAGCTCAGATTTTTTTTCCACAAAAGCATACATGAAGAAAATTTTTTAAACTTGAACGTTCCTAAATCTGTTCCGTTCCGTTTACGTTCAAAGTCTATTTTTTTGTAACATGCATATTCATAATTACCAAAAGCTACTACAATTGCAAGATCATATCAACATTGCAGATTTGGATTTAAATAACATTTTCGAGCTCAGATTTTTTTTCCACAAAAGCATACATGTAGAACATCTGGTTAAACTTGAACGTTCCTAAATCTGTATTCAGATTCGATTTTCTTTTAACCTCTAATATACCATTTCTATGTTAAACCCTTTTTTTCAAATACATACATGTAGAGCATTCGGGAAAACTGGAACATTCTAAGATTTACGCTCGAAGTTGTTTTTTTTTTTTGTAACCTGAATATTTACTATAAGCAAAAGCTACCACAAATACATAAATACATTAATTTAACAGATCAGATAAAATACATTTATCGTATGAAAACCTTTGTCATTTGGGCGAAAATACCATTTTCATGTTAAAACCTTTTTCACAAATACGGACATGTAGAGCATTCAGCGAAATTTGAACATTCTAAAATTGACGTTCAAAGTTGATTTTTTTTGTAACTTGTATATTTACTATTAGCAAAAGCTATGTCAGTTGCAAAATCACATCAACATCGCAGCTTTGGACTAAAATACCTTTATCGTATGAAAACCATTGTCGCAAATACATGCAACCAATCATTTGGGGATTTTTGAACATCCTAAGATATCTATTCAGAGCCGATTTTCTAATAAATTGTAAGTTGAAGAAAAGTAAGAGCTGCATCAATAGCAAAATCACATCAAGAACGCTGATTTGGACAAAAATATCATTTGCGTGTTAAAATCTTCAACACAAATACATAAATGTACAGCATCTGAAGAAACTTGAACATTTTTAGATCTGCATTCAGAGTCGATTTTCTTTTAACCTCTCTATTCACTATCAGATTTGGGGGAATATACCATTTCGATGTTAAACACTTTTTTTCAAAAAAATACATGTAGAGCATTCGCGAAAACTTGAACATTCTAAGATTTACGTTCGAAGTTGTTTTTCTTGTAGCCTCTATCAGCACTATTAGCAAAAGCTACCACAATTACATAAATCCACTAATTTCACAGATAAGGACTTAAATACCATTTTTGTGTTAAAACCTTTTTCACAAGTACATACATGTAGAGCATTTGGAAAAACTTGAACATTCTTAGATTTACGTTCAAAGTTTTTTTTTTTTCTTGTAACCTGTATATTCACAATTAGCCAAAGCTATGTCAATTGCAACATCACATAAACATCGTAGAGTGAACTGTGAGTTAACTGTATACTCACCATTAGCCAAAGCATCCACAAATATATTAAATCATTAACTTTACAGATTTGGACTGAAATACTATTTTCTTGTTAAAACCTTTTTCACAAATAAAAGTACATACATGTAGTGCATTTGGAAAAACTTGTACATTCTAAGATTTATATTAAGAGTCGATTTTTTCATTAAATATAAATTCGCTATTAGAAAAAGCGTCCACAACTAAATATACCCATTAGCTTCACAAATTTGGACTAAAATGCCATTTTCGTGTTAAAGCCTTTTTCACAAATACATACATCTAGTGCATTTGGAAAAATTTGAACATTCTTAGATTTACGTTCAAAGTCTGTTAGCTTGTACTCTGTATACTCATAATTAGCAAGAGCATCCACAAATAAATTAAACCATTAACTTTACAGATTTGGACTAAAATAACATTTTCGTGTTAAAACCTTTTTCACAAATACATACATGTATGGCATTTGATAAAATTTCAAGATTATTAGATTTACGTTCAAAGTCTATTTGCTTGTTACCTGTATATTCGCTATAATCAAAAGCTACTACAAATACATGTAACCATACTTGTAGCTTCACAGATTTGGACTAAAATACCATTTTAGTTTTAAAACCTTCTTCACAAATACAAACTTATAGATCATTTGGGAAAACTTGAACATTCTTCGATTAACGGAAAAAGTCTATTTTTTTGTACCCTGTATCATCACTTTTAGCAAAAGCTATGTCATAAATCATACCAATATCGCCGACTTGGACTTAATTACCATATTCGTGTTAAAACCTTTTTCACAAATACATGTTGTACATGTAGAGCATTTGGAAAAACTTGAACATTTTAAGATTTAAGTTCAAAAATGTTTTTCTTGTAGCCTCTATCAGCACTATAAGCAAAAGCTACCACAAAATCTTTTTCACAAATACATACATATGGAGCATTTGAGAAAATTTCAACATTCTTAAATTTACGTTCAAAGTCTATTTGCCTGTTACCTGTATATTCGCTATAACCAAAAGCTACCACAAATACATGAAACCATTAACTTTACAGATTTGGACTTAAATACCATTTTAGTGTTAAAACCTTCTACACAAATACAAACTTATAGATCATTTGGGAAAACTTGAACATTCTTCGATTAACGGTAAAAGTCTATTTTTTGTAACCTGTATCATCACTTTTAACAAAAGCTATGTCATAAATCATATCAACATCGCAGATTTAGACTAAAATACCATATTCGTGTTAAAACCTTTTTCACAAATACATATATGTAGGGCATATGGGAAAACTTTAGCATTATTAGATGTATGTTCAAGGTCTATTTTTTTGTAACCTGTATATTCACAATTAGCGAAAGCTATGTCAGTTGCAAAATCACATCAACATCGCAGCTTTGGACTAAAATACCTTTATCGTATGAAAATCATTGTCGCAAATACATGCAACCAATCATTTGGGGAATTTTGAACATCCTAAGATATCTATTCAGAGCCGATTTTCTAATAAATTGTAAGTTGAAAAAAAGTAAAAGCTGCATCAATAGCAAAATCACATCAAGATCGCTGATTTGGACAAAAATACCATTTGCGTGTTAAAATCTTCTACACAAATACATAAACGTACAGCATCTGAAGAAACTTGAACATTTTTAGATCTGCATTCAGAGTCGATTTTCTTTTAACCTCTATATTCACTATCAGCAAAAGCTACCACAAATACGTGAAACCATTAACTTCACAGATTTGGGGGAATATACCATTTCGATGTTAAATCCTTTTTTTCAAAAAAATACATGTAGAGCATTCGCGAAAACTTGAACATTCTAAGATTTACGTTCGAAGTTGATTTTTTTTTATAACCTGTATATTTACTATAAGCAAAAGCTACCACAAATACATAAATCCATTAATTTAACAGATCAGATAAAATACCTTTATAGTTTGAAAACCTTTGTCGCAAATACATACAAGCAATCATTTGGGGAATCTTTAACATTCTAAAATATCTATTTAGAGCCGATTTTCTAATGATCTGTAAGTTGAAAAAAAGCAAAAGCTACATCAATTGCAAAATCACATCAAGATCGCTGATTTGGACAGAAATAATATTTGCGTGTTAAAATCTTCTACACAAATACATATATGTACAGCATTTGAAGAAACTTGGACACTCTGAGATCTATATTCAGAGTCGATTTTTTTTCACCTCTTTATTCACTATTAGCAAAAGCTACCACAAATACGTGAAACCTTCAACTTCGCAGTTTTGGACTAAATTAAATTTTCGTGTTAAGAACTTTTTCACAAATACATACATGCAAAGCATTTAGGAAAACTTGAACATTCTAAGATTTACGTTCAAAGTTTATTTTTTTGTAACATGCATATTCATAATTACCAAAAGCTACTGCAATAGCAAAATCATATCAACATTGCAGATTTGGATTTAAATACCATTTTCGTGCTCAAATTTTTTTTCCACAAAAGCATACATTCCTAAATCTCTATTCAGAGTCGATTTTCTTTTAACCTCTATATTCACTGTCAGCAAAAGCTATCACAAATACGTAAAACTATTAACTTCACAGATTTGGGCGAATATACTATTTCCATGTTATACACTCTTTTTCAAATACATACATGTAAAGCATTCGGGAAAACTTGAACATTCTAAGATTTACGTTCGAAGTTGTTTGATTTTATAACCAGTATATTTACTATAAGCAAAAGCTACCACAAATACATAAATCCATTAATTTAACAGATCAGATAAAATACCTTTATCGTATGAAAACCTTTGTCAAAAATACATACATGTAATCATTTGGGGAATCTTGAACATTCTCAGATATATATTCAGAGTCGATTTTCTTATAACCTGTAGGTTGAAAATAGGCAAAAGCTACGTCAATTTGGGCGAAAATACCATTTTCATATTAAAAACTTTATCAAAAATTCATACATGTAGAGCATTCAGCGAAATTTGAACATTCTAAGATTTATGTTTAAAGTTGGTTTTCTTGTAACCTCTAGCAGCACTATTAGCAAAAGCTACCACAAAAACATAAATCCACTAATTTCATAGATTTGGACTAAAATAACATTTTCGTGTTAATACCTTTTTTACAAATACATACATGTAGAGCTATTGGGAAAATTTCAATATTCTTTGATTTACGTGCAAAGTTTTTTTTCTTGTAAATTGTAACTATTCATAATAAGCGAAAGCTATGTCAATTGCAAAAGCACACCAACATCTCGGAGGTGGACTGTATACTCACAATTAGCAAAAGCATCCACAAATAAATTAAATTATTAACTTTACAGATTTGGACTAAAATACTATTTTTTTGTTAAAACCTTTTTCACAAATACATACATGTAATGCATTTGGAAAAACTTGAACATTCTAAGATTTATATTAAAAGTCGGTTTTCTAGTTAAGTATATATTCGCTATTAGCAAAAGGTTTCACAAATACATATACCCATTATCTTTACAAACTTGGACTAAAATGCGATTTTCGTGTTAAAGCCTTTTTCACAAATACATACATCTAGTACATATGGAAAAACCTGAACTTTCTTAGATTTACGTTCTAAGTCTATAAGCTTGTACTCTGTATACTCACAATTAGCAAGACCATCCACAAATAAATTAAACCATTAACTTTACAGATTTGGACTAAAATAACATTTTCGTGTTAAAACCTTTTTCACAAATATATACATGTAGAGCATTAGGGAAAGTTTCAACATTCTTAGATTAACGTTCAAAGTTTTTATTTTGTAAATTGTAATCATTCATAATTAACAAAAGCTATGTCATATGGAAAATCACAGATTTGGGTTATAGTACTATTTTCGTGATAAAACCTTTTTCACAAATACATACATGTAGAGCATTTTGGAAAATTTCAACACTCTTAGATTTACGCTCAAAGTCTATTTGCCTGTTACCTGTATATTCGCTATAATCGAAAGCTACCACAAATACATAAATCCATTATCTTTACAAACTTGGACTAAAATGCCATTTTCGTGTTAAAGCCTTTTTCACAAATACATACATCTAGTGCATTTGGAAAAATTTGAACATTCTTAGATTTACGTTCAAAGTCTATTAGCTTGTACTCTGTATACTCACAATTAGCAAGACCATCCACAAATAAATTAAACCATTAACTTTACAGATTTGGACTAAAATTACATTTTCGTGTTAAAACCTTTTTCACAAATACATACATGTATAGCATTTGGGAAAGTTTCAACATTCTTAGATTTACGTTCAAAGTTTTTATTTTGTAAATTGTAGTCATTCATAATTAGCAAAATCTATGTTATATGGAAAATCACAGATTTGGACTATAGTACTATTTTCGTGTTAAAACCTTTTTCACAAATACATACATGTAGATCATTTGAGAAAACTTGAACATTCTTCGATTAACGGTAAAAGTCTATTTTTTGTACCCTGTATCATCACTTTTAGCAAAAGCTGTGTCATAAATCATATCAACATCGCAGATTTGGACTTAAATACCATTTTCGTGTTAAAATCTTTTTCACAAATACATGTTGTACATGTAGAGCATTTGGAAAAACTTGAACATTTTAAGATTTACGTTCAAAGTTGTTTTTCTTGTAGCCTCTATCAGCACTACTAGCAAAAGCTACCACAAATACATAAATCCACTAATTTTACAGATTTGGATTAAAATACCATTTTCGTGTTAAAATCTTTTTTACAAATACATGTTGTACATGTAGAGCATTTGGAAAACTTGAACATTTTAAGATTTATGTGCAAAGTTGTGTTTTTGTAGCCTCTCCTATATCAGCACAATTAGCAAAAGCTACCTAAAAACCTTTTTCACAAATACTCTACATGTAGCATTTGAGAAAATTTCAACATTCTTAGATTTACGCTCAAAGTCTATTTGCCTGTTACCTGTGTATTCGCTATAATCAAAAGCTACCACAAATACATAAATCCATTATCTTTACAAACTTGGACTAAAATCCCCTTTTCGTGTTAAAACCTATTTCACAAATACAAACTTATGGATCATTTGGGAAAACTTGAACATTCTTAGATTAACGGTAAAGTCTATTTTCTTGTACCCTGTATCATCCCTTTTAGCAAAAGCTATGTCATAAATCATATCAACATCGCAGGTTTGGTTTAAAATACCATATTCGTCTTAAAAACTTTTTCACAAATACATGTTGTACATGCAGAGCATTTGGAAAAACTTGAACATTTTAAGATTTACGTTCAAAGTTGTTTTTCTTGTAGCCTCTATCAGCACTATTAGCAAAAGCTACCACAAATACATAAATCCACTAATTTTACAGATTTAGACTTAAATACCATTTTCGTGTTAAAACCGATTTCACAAATACAAACTTATAGATCATTTGGGAAAACTTGAACATTCTTAGATTAACGTTAAAAGTCTCTTTTCTTGTATCCTGTATCATCCCGTTTAGCAAAAGCAATGTGATAAATCATATATCATAAAGCATATCAACATCGCAGATTTGGACTAAAATACAATATTCGTCTTAAAAACTTTTTCACAAATACATGTTGTACATTCAGAGCATTTGGAAAAACTTGAACATTTTAAGATTTACGTTCAAAGTTGTTTTTCTTGTAGCCTCTATCAGCACTATTAGCAAAAGCTACCACAAATACATAAATCCACTAATTTTACATATTTGGACTAAAATACCATTTTCGTGTTAAAACCTTTTTCACAAATACATGTTGTACATGTAGACCATTTGGAAAAACTGGAACATTTTAAGATTTACGTTCAAAGTTGTTTTTCTTGTAGCCTCAATCAGCACTATTAGCAAAAGCTACCACAAACTCATTATACCTTAAATTTCACAGATTTGGACTAAAATACCATTTTCGTGTTAAAACCTTTTTACAAATACATGTTAAACATGTAGAGCATTTGGAAAAACTTGAACATTTTAAGATTTACGTTCAAAGTTGGTTTTCTTGTAGCTTCTATCAGCACTTTTAGCAAAAACTACCACAAATACATAAATCCAATAATTTCACAGACTTGGACTAAAATACCATATTCGTGTTAAAACCTTTTTCACAAATACATATATGTAGGGCATATGGGAAAACTTTACCATTATTAGATGTATGTTCAAGGTCTATTTTTTTGTAACCTGTATATTCACAATTAGCGAAAGCTATGTCAGTTGCAAAATCACATCAACATCGCAGCTTTGGACTAAAATACCTTTATGGTATGAAAACCATTGTCGCAAATACATGCAACCAATCATTTGGGGAATTTTGAACATCCTAAGATATCTATTCAGAGCCAATTTTCTAATAAATTGTAAGTTGAAAAAAAGTAAAAGCTGCATCAATAGCAAAATCACATCAAGATCGCTGATTTGGACAAAAATACCATTTGCGTGTTAAAATCTTCTACACAAATACATAAACATACAGCATCTGAAGAAACTTGAACATTTTTAGATCTATATTCAGAGTCGATTTTTTTTCACCTCTTTATTCACTATTAGCAAAAGCTACCACAAATACGTGAAACCTTCAACTTCACAGTTTTGGACTAAATTAAATTTTCGTGTTAAGAACTTTTTCACAAATACATACATGCAAAGCATTTAGGAAAACTTGAACATTCTAAGATTTACGTTCAAAGTTTATTTTTTTGTAACATGCATATTCATAATTACCAAAAGCTACTGCAATAGCAAAATCATATCAACATTGCAGATTTGGATTTAAATACCATTTTCGTGCTCAAATTTTTTTTCCACAAAAGCATACATTCCTAAATCTCTATTCAGAGTCGATTTTCTTTTAACCTCTATATTCACTGTCAGCAAAAGCTATCACAAATACGTAAAACTATTAACTTCACAGATTTGGGCGAATATACTATTTCCATGTTATACACTCTTTTTCAAATACATACATGTAGAGCATTCGGGAAAACTTGAACATTCTAAGATTTACGTTCGAAGTTGTTTGATTTTATAACCTGTATATTTACTATAAGCAAAAGCTACCACAAATACATAAATCCATTAATTTAACAGATCAGATAAAATACCTTTATCGTATGAAAACCTTTGTCAAAAATACATACATGTAATCATTTGGGGAATCTTGAACATTCTCAGATATATATTCAGAGTCGATTTTCTTATAACCTGTAGGTTGAAAATAGGCAAAAGCTACGTCAATTTGGGCGAAAATACCATTTTCATATTAAAAACTTTATCAAAAATTCATACATGTAGAGCATTCAGCGAAATTTGAACATTCTAAGATTTATGTTTAAAGTTGGTTTTCTTGTAACCTCTAGCAGCACTATTAGCAAAAGCTACCACAAAAACATAAATCCACTAATTTCATAGATTTGGACTAAAATAACATTTTCGTGTTAATACCTTTTTTACAAATACACACAGAGCTATTGGGAAAATTTCAATATTCTTTGATTTACGTGCAAAGTTTTTTTTCTTGTAAATTGTAACTATTCATAATAAGCGAAAGCTATGTCAATTGCAAAAGCACACCAACATCTCGGAGGTGGACTGTATACTCACAATTAGCAAAAGCATCCACAAATAAATTAAATTATTAACTTTACAGATTTGGACTAAAATACTATTTTTTTGTTAAAACCTTTTTCACAAATACATACATGTAATGCATTTGGAAAAACTTGAACATTCTAAGATTTATATTAAAAGTCGGTTTTCTAGTTAAGTATATATTCGCTATTAGCAAAAGGTTTCACAAATACATATACCCATTATCTTTACAAACTTGGACTAAAATGCCATTTTCGTGTTAAAGCCTTTTTCACAAATACATACATCTAGTACATTTGGAAAAACTTGAACTTTCTTAGATTTACGTTCTAAGTCTATAAGCTTGTACTCTGTATACTCACAATTAGCAAGACCATACACAAATAAATTAAACCATTAACTTTACAGATTTGGACTAAAATAACATTTTCGTGTTAAAACCTTTTTACAAATACATGCTAAACATGTAGAACATTTGGAAAAACTTGAACATTTTATGATTTACGTTCAAACTTGTTTTTCTTGTTGCCTCCATCAGCACTATTAGCAAAAGCTACCACAAACTCATTAATCCCTAAATTACACAGATTTGGACTAAAATACCATTTTCGTGTTAAAACCCTTTTACAAATACATGTTAAACATGTAGAGCATTTGGAAAAACTTGAACATTTTAAGATTTAAGTTTAAAGTTATTTTTCTTGTAGCCTCTATCAGCACTATTAGCAAAAGCTACCACAAACTCATTAATCCTTAAATTTCACAGATGTCGGGGTACTCGACGTTGAGTTTGCCGGTGTGCCAAATAAAATAAAATGTTAATTGAAATTCAACAAAATGTAACTTTAATTACTTTTAGTATATAGGGTAGAAATATAGACAATTTATGTAGGTTAATTGTACAATATTTATGTGTGTGTATGTTAAGTGTTATATGTATAATTCAAATTATATGTTATTTGCAGGTTAGGCTTAAAAAATATAATTTGGAATTATTAGTTATGTTGGTGCTGTTGAGCCTTTTGCATTGTCCTCTAATTCGTATTTATACGAGTTAGGGGAATAATGCAGGGATGTGTTCATTTGGTATGAACATCCCGGCCGCCTTGCAGGGTTTAGGGTTTAAATCGCACAAGCACCAGTTAGAGTCCAACTGAGTGCGGTGTTTTGTGAGATCACGGTGCTGTTGTCTGGGTTGAATAATCCGGGTTTCATTATCCTTGGGTAGATGTCTGCTCCCAGTTCCATCATGATTTTATCATCCTTGTGGAACATAGGGTCGGCTAGGACTAAGTGGTCGAATCTCTTAAAGATTTCGCCACCTATATCACGATTGTAGGGTCGGGTCGGTAATTCCTGCGTCATAAGGCAGTTAACTTCGACATGCCAGTCGGGATCAGTTAATGACCCTATGACGAGTTTACATATGCGATGAGAGTCAAGGTACGTTTTCGGTAACCTCAATCTCTGAACTAGCTCCGAGGCAATAATTGTCACCTTTCGGGTCGGGTTAATTATGGCACGTACTTTATTCCATTTGCCATCGTGTTTTATTTTTATCATGGCAGTGGGTATAAGGGTCGGCTTGGCCAGTAGTGTTGGAATCTCTGGATCTTTGTGTAGTCGTTCGTCGTTCTTTGTTGTTTTGGTTTTTTCTTTGCAAAACAACCTGGGGTGTCCATGTAGGGTTGAATGGTGCTCCCCGTTACACATGTTACATCGTTTTGCGCTTGTGCATCGTTGTGTTGAGTGCGATCTGGCCAAGCAGTTGACGCAGTACTTATACTTAGTTACTGCGTCAAACTTTTCGTGGATGTTCATTTTAGTAAACTTTGAACATGTCACCAGCCTGTGATCTTTTTTGCACAATCCACAGGCGACGTGTTTATGTGCGCGTTTTGATGAATGGGTGATAGTACGCCGAGGCGTGCGGTGGGTACTTCCTCTTTCCTCTCGAATGGGGGAGTGGGTCGCTTTAAAGCGATGTAAGCGTCTAGCCAGGGTCCCATTGTCGGAGAGTGGGGTGATGCTTCGGGTGACGCTGAGCAGATAGATTTGATGCTATTTTGCGGAGCCATGTCACTATAAAGAAATGAGATTAGTTATTTGGTAAGGTGACTATTTTGGTTATTGGGCGGGTAATTGTTCCCTGAGAGGTACGTATGTCAACTACTCTGGTCTTATTGTCTGCACCGAGATAGGTTTTTTCGATGCGACCAAGTTTCCATTCATTTGGGGGTAGAGTTTCTTGGCGTATGACTACCATATCATTGACCTCTATATTGCGTTGAGGGTATTTCCACTTTTACCGTTTGTGGAGTTCTTTTAGATATTCTTCTTTCCATCGTTTGCAGAAGTGTTGATGGAGTATCTTTAACTTTTGCCATCTATGTGCGATGCTTAGTTGTGTATCTTCTAAGTTGGGTTCTGCTGGGGTTAATAAAGGGGTACCTATTAAGAAATGGCCTGGAGTTAAAGGTTCTATATTCCTGGGGTCTTCACTTAGTGGGCTTAAAGGTCGAGAATTCAAGCAGCTTTCGATTCGGGTTAGAAGGGTAGATAATTCTTCGAAAGTGAATTTTTGGATCTGAGACACCTTTTTTAAGTGGCTCTTTAAACTTTTCACTCCTGCTTCCCAGAGTCCACCCATGTGTGGAGCTCCTGGAGGATTAAAGTGCCAGTTGATGTTTTGGTGTGCTTCACTTGTTGTTATTTGTGTTCTTAGTGATTTTGTGAATTCTTGTCGATCTTTGATTAAGAGTTTAGACGCTCCCACGAAATTAGTACCATTGTCAGAATAGAGATCGGCGGGACATCCGCGCCTAGAAAAGAATCGTGCGAATGCGGCCATGAATGCTTGGGTGGTGAGATCGCTTGCTGCCTCCAGGTGTATTGCTTTGGTTGCAAAACAAACAAATACGCATACATAACTTTTTGTGATCAAGCACGCTCTGCCGGTGTAATTTTTTATGTCATAGGGACCGGCGAAGTCGATTCCTGTTGCTGCGAATGGGCGGGTTAGGGTGGTACGTTCCGCTGGAAGAGCTGCCATTAATTGAGTAGTTTCTCTCTTCTTGTGTAAGACGCAAGTTTTGCACTGACGGATAATGGACTTGATGAGAGTTTTAAGCTTCGGTATCCAAAATTCCGTCCGCATGAGGCGTAAAACTAGTTGGTTTCCACCATGTAGGGTAATTGAGTGAGTAAATTGGGTGAGTAGTTTGGTTAATCGACTGCTATAGAGTAGTATAATCGGATGACGCTCGTTATATGATAATGCGGCTGAATTGCTCAATCGGCCATTGACTCGCATTATTCCTTTGGGATCGATTAAAGGGTTTAGGGTCAAAATTGTACTTTTTCTGTGTATGCTGGTTTTATGAGTTAAAGCTTCATACTCCTCCTGGAAGTGCATTCTTTGGGTTAAAATAATTAACTTCGTGCGGATAGTTTTGAACTCGTCTGGAGTTATTTCCAACGTTGTGTATGGCTGTTGTGATCTGTTGGGTGACGCATTCGAGCAGAATCTGAATAGATATGCTATGACTCGAATGGCTTTGGGTAGTGATGAAAATCTATCCAGTATATCCTCTTGTGTTGTGTTGACGAAAGTCTTGATTGGCCGCAGTTCCAGTGTTGTATCGATTGATTTTTGGGTAATTGGCCAATGTTTCGGGTTGAGTTTTAGCCATTGGGGTCCGTGCCACCAGAGGTCATTGTTAACCATCTCCGGAGGTGTGCATCCGCGACTGCCCAGATCTGCCGGATTGTCTTGGCTTTCGATGTGACGCCAATTTTCGGTTCCAACTTTTTCTGCAATTGTGGCAACTCGGTGGGATACAAAGGTTGTCCATGAGCATGGGGGTTTGCTTAGCCAAGAAAGGACAATTGTAGAATCCGTCCAAAGGTGAGTGCGGTACTGAGTAATATTTAATTGGGGTAGGGTCGCATCCACTAGATTCGCCAGAAGAACCGCTCCGCAAAGTTCTAGCCTTGGTAGAGATATACTTTTTATTGGGGACACACGAGTCTAGGATATTAAAAGAGTTGTCCAGGTGTTTGTGTTTGTAGAAACACTTATGTATAGGTTTGCTGCGTAAGCTTTTTCTGAGGCGTCAGAGAATCCGTGGAAATTGATGATCGCGGATGTCGAAAAGTGGGTCCACCGAGGAATTTCAATCAGATTTAGGGTTTCGTAATCTTTTATGAAGGTTTTTCAGCGATGGAGAGTTAAGGGTTTTAAACTTTCATCCCAATCGGATTTATCGAGCCATATTTGTTGCATTATTATTTTGGCTGTGACTACAACGGGACTGAGCCAACCAGCTGGGTCGAACAATTTTGCTATAATCGATAATTCTTCTCTTTTAGTAAACGATGTCTTATCGTGAATAGGGTTGATGACAAAAAAGAATGCATCTTTTTTTGCATTCCATCTGATCCCCAGTGTTTTTGTGCTATTGGATTCTGGTAAACTGAGTAAGTTCGTGTCCAACAGATGTTCTTGTGAGATTCCAGATAAGACTTTTGGGTCATTCGAGGTCCATTTGCGTAGAGCAAATCCTGCGGACTCCAAAGATGAGGTAAGTTCGTCTCGTGCCATCTTCGCATTTGCTACGTCATGTGCTCCTGCAAGTACATCATCGACGTACATTCCGTTTCGAAGTATCTTTGCTGCCAGTGGGTGGGTTTCTTGTACATCATCCGCTAATTTGAGGAGGGTACGGATAGCTAAATATGGGGCACAGTTAATACCAAACGTAACAGTTTGTAGTTCAAAATCTTCTATGGGGTCGTTAGGCGATCTTCTAAATACGATTCTTTGAAATGGAGTGTGTTTGCTTTCAACAAGTATTTGACGATACATTTTTTGAATATCTGCATTGAATACGATTCGAAACATACGCCACTTTACCACTAGGATTACCAGGTCTGCTTGCAGAATAGGTCCAGTGTGTAATACATCGTTGAGGCTATTTCTATTTGAGGTGGGGCATGATGCGGTGAATACCACTCGCAGTTGGGTCGTTAAGCGATCGGGTTTGATGACTGCGTGATGTGGTAGATAGTATGTTTTCGTATTCTCTGCGGGGTCATACTCTATTTTGGTCATATGACCGAGTTCCAGGTACTCGTTGATGGCCTTGTCGTATTCTGTTTTTATTTCAGGTTTTCTAGAGACGGATTTTTCATTTCTTAGATACTGAGCTAAAGCTATATGTCTTGAGTTGCCCAAGTCTATTTTTTCTGGGGTTTTAAAGGGTAATGTTACCACGTAACGCCCAGTTGAGTGTCTTCGGGTTGTTTTTTGATAATGTTGCTCACACAGTATATCCGAAGTTGAGGGTAGAGGCTTTTTCGGAACTTCTTCGACTTCCCAAAATTGTGTGAGCAACTTGTCTGGGGTCGTCTTATTGAAAAATGACAATATTGAGGGTGAGATGGGTTTT
Organism: Bactrocera oleae; assembly: GCF_042242935.1. NCBI lineage: Eukaryota > Metazoa > Arthropoda > Insecta > Diptera > Tephritidae > Bactrocera > Bactrocera oleae. The sequence goes on from NC_091536.1 coordinate 27,828,180, forward strand.
TCAGGTGTGGGCTCGGAAGAATCCAACCGAATTCTGTTTCTTGGGCTAGTAATGACCCGAGTACATTTCTCTGTACGCCACTGAGAATTATTTGTGGGTACAGATCACTTCCGATAAGGATGTCGACAGGTCTGGGTTTATAGAAGTGAGGGTCAGCTAAACTAAAACCGAATTCTTTATTAGAAATTATTCTATCAAGTGAGTGAGTAAATTCCCTTTTTGTTGGTGAACGAAGGGTGAGTTCGCAAGTTTTGGTAGCTGTTGCGGAGACTGTGTTGTTCAATTCGGTCACTTGTGCGTTTTTCTTGAATGTGGGTATGTCCAATTTTCTGTGGAGCTTCTCGGAAATGAACGTAGCTTCTGACCCAGAGTCGATTAGTGCTCGAGCTGTATATAATTGCCCTTTGTAAGAAACTTGCACTATGGCAGTACCTAGCAAAACCTGCTTCCTACTTGAGTTGTGTGGGTCTTGAGTTTTATTTTCAGTGGACTGTAAGAGGGTTGTGTAGGCTTGCGGATTTGTATTAAGATTAAGGGTTTGGGAGGTACTACTATTGGTAGAGTCAAGAGGCGGGTTCGAGGCTCTTGATCCTTGCGGGAGGGATTGGGAGCGGGATGGGGCATCCCTATGCAGAAGAGTGTTATGTTTCTTTCTACATATTCTGCATGAGTATTTGCTCTTGCATTCCTTGAAGCTATGCGATAATGCAAGGGAAATAAAACAGTAACCATTATTTTTTATTACGTTTATTCGGGTCTCGACATTCAATTGTAAAAACTTTGGGCTTTCTCGAATGGAATGTTGGGTTCTACATAATTTACAACTCTCAATGTCTTGGAGATTTTTTGAGATGATGTTGCTTCTTACAGTGTTTTCACTAGCGTGTGGAAAACTCAATTTCGAAGCTCCAGAGACGTTCGCGTGAAAGGTATTAAATTTCCTGTCTTTTCCTTTTCTATAAGGCCCATTGTCGGGTTGGGTAACTGGAACGGGGTCAGTTAGATTTCCTACTGCTTCCAAAGATTTGTATCTATGGGTGAGAAATGCGGAGTTGTCTTCTAGGGTATCCTCAAATTGATGAAGTAAAGTCTTAGGTAGTTTCAATCCACATAAGAAGATTAAGATTGGGTCCCAACTAGTCGTGTCTATGTCTACATTATGAAGATTTGTAAGACAATTGTTGACGGTCCTCTGAAGATGTTTAATAGCGCTTCCACTTTCCTGGTTTGCTTGGGGTAAATTGAACAAAATTTTTAATTGCGCGTTGACTTGAACTCGTTTGTTTTCGTATTGCGATACCAGGTCCCTCCATGCCATCAAGAAACCATCATTTGTTAATGGTGCGTTTTTCACTATTGCTTTTGCTTCTCCTCGGGTTTTTTGAATGAGGTGAAACAGTCTCTCCACGTTACTAATTTTGTGATTGTTTACATATATGGCCGTAAACATGTCTCTGAATGGGGGCCAGGTTACGAAGTCGCCATAAAAAATGTCCGTGTCACATGGGGGTAGATGAATTGAAGATCCTATGTCCCGCGATGTGTTTTCATCTGAAGCTCGTTCCTTTATTGTGGGTGTTGGGGTCTTAAGATCATCTATAGCTTGGTTAATGGATCCCAAACATTTCAAATATAATTGATGACCTTTTTTTAATTTTTCTTTAACTTTTGAGAAGTCAATAGTCTCACCGGGTTTTTGTGGGGTTCTACGAAAGGCATCGTACGACTTGTTTGCCTTATCGTAAATAGCGTTAAGTTCAACTCTTTTTATTTCCAGAGTATAAATGGATTCATCTTCCGGGTGGGTCTCGTAATGTTCTTCGATATATTCGAACAAATCTGAAATACAGAACTTAAATTCTTCCATTTTCGATAGAAATTTTATTTATTTCTTTATTATATAGATAGGTATGTATATATCGCAACAATTTATAAACTTTAAATGAAACAAATAATAAATTTCAAGTAATTTTTCTTTATTTAAATTTTAAAAAGCAAATTCCCGAATGCTGGCGAATTTCCAAAAAAAAAATTTTTTTTTTGTATGTGTCTTATATTATATATGCACAATATTTAAAATTCCGATGCACGAAAAATTTCCTACTGGGTTATTTGAATTTTTTCCTACAGGGTTTTTTGCTCGCTCGCAATGCACTAGCAATGAATATTTAAGAGAGCGGGTAATGCAATTTGAATATATATATACGTGTATGTACGAATAGGTACCAAGAGTAACGTTGCTTGGCTCTCAAAAATTTTATATTATGTTGTAAGTACGTACTTATGAGCAATTTGAATATATATATATGTTAGGTGTATGTACGAATTGGTACCAAGAGTAACGCTACTTGGCTCTCAAAAAATATATATTATATATTGTAAGTACGTACTTATGTATGTATTATGAGTAAAGTGCTAAACGGAATATGGCAATAATAAATTCGCAAATACTTTGCACTTAATACCTGTTAAGCACAAGATTTATTTTATTATATATATTTGTTTTCACTTTGCACCTTTATTCCGTATTGCACTGATATATTATATTTTTTTTTTAAATTTTGGGTTTATGTACTCACAATTTTTTTTTTTTCTCACGTATATAATCCTTGTTGCTGATATGATCCAAGTTTATGGTTGATTGGGTGGGCGAATATATTATATTATTTTTGATGATCCAAATGGTGGTTGATTGGGTGGGTGAATGTATAATTTATAAACGATGTTTAATTGGGTGGGTTTTATTTTATCCAGGACGATCCGGCTCGAAGGACCAAAATGTCGGGGTACTCGACGTAGAGTTTGCCGGTGTGCCAAATAAAATAAAATGTTAATTAAAATTCAACAAAATGTAACTTTAATTACTTTTAGTATATAGGGTAGAAATATAGACAATTTATGTAGGTTAATTGTACAATATTTATGTGTGTGTATGTTAAGTGTTATATGTATAATTCAAATTATATGTTATTTACAGGTTAGGCTTAAATAATATAATTTAAATATACATTTAATTACAACCTGATGTGGCTTAAATAATCCCTCGTAGATTTTTGTGATGATGCTGTTGTTGTTTTTATGTTGCTGGGGCGATCTAATTTTCGCGCCTTTTCTGTCCGTCCGCGTTGATGTCTGCTCCTTGGTATGCTGACTAATTCCAATTGGAATTATTAGTTATGTTGGTGCTGTTGAGCCTTTTGCCTTGTCCTCTAATTCGTATTTATACGAGTTAGGAGAACAATGCAGGGATGTGTTCATTTGGTATGAACAACAGATTTGGACTAAAATACCATTTTCGTGTTAAAACCTTTTTCACAAATACATGTTGTACATGTAGAGCATTTGGAAAAACTTGAACATTTTAAGATTTACGTTCAAACTTGTTTTTCTTGTAGCCTCCATCAGCACTATTAGCAAAAGCTACCACAAAACCTTTTTCACAAATACATACATGTACAGAATTTGAGAAAATTTAAACATTCCCAGATTTACGTTCAAAGTCTATTTGCTTGTTATCTATATATTCGCTATAATTAAAAGCTACTACAAATACATGTATCCATACTTGTAAGCTTTACAGATTTGGAATAAATTACCTTTTATGCAAATACATACATGCTGAGCATTTGGAAAAATTTGAACACTCTTAGATTTACGACCAAAATCTATTTGCTTGTTACCTCTATATTCGCTGTAACCAAAAGCTACCACAAATACATAAATCCACAAATTTTACAGATTTGGACTAAAATACCATATTCGTCTTAAAACATGCATTGCATGTTGTGCATGTAGAGCATTTGGAAAAACTTGAACATTTTAAGATTAACGTTCAAAGTTGTTTTTCTTGTTGCCTCTATCAGCACTATTAGCAAAAGCTACCACAAAACCTTTTTCACAAATACGTACATGTAGAGCATTTGGGAAAATTTCAACATTTTTAGATCTACATTCAAAAACTATTTGCCTGTTATCTGTATATTCGCTATAATCCAAAGCTACTACAAATACATGTAACCGTACTTGTAAGCTTCACAGATTTGGACTAAAATACCATTTTCGCAAATATACATACATGTTGAGCATTTGGAAAAATTTCAACACTTTTAGGTTGACGACCAAAGTCTAGTTGCTTATTACCTGTATATTCACTAAAACCAAAAGCTACCACAAATACATGAAACAATTAACTTTACACTTTTGGACTTAAACACTGTTTTCGTGTTAAAACTATTTCACAAATACAAAATTATAGATCATTTGGGAAAACGTGAACATTCTTAGATTAACGTTAAAAGTCTATTTTCTTGTTTCCTGTATCATCCCGTTTAGCAAAAGCTATGTGATAAATCATATATCATAAAGCATATCAACATCGCAGATTTGGACTAAAATACCATATTCGTCTTAAAAACTTTTCACAAATACATGTTGTACATGTAGAGCATTTGGAAAAACTTAAACATTTTAAGATTTACGTTCAAAGTTGTTTTTCTTGTAGTCTCTATCAGCACTATTAGCAAAAGCTACTACAAATACAATACATAAATCCACTAATTTCACAGATTTGGACTAAAATACCATTTTCGTGTTAAAACCTTTTTGACAAATACCTGTTAAACATGTAGAGCATTAGGAAAAAATTGAACATTTTAAGATTTACGTTCAAAGTTGTTTTTCTTGTAGCCTCTATCAGCACTATTAGCAAAAGCTACCACAAAACCTTTTTCACAAATACATACATGTAGAGAATTTGAGAAAATTTCAACATTCTCAGATTTACGCTCAAAGCCTATTTGCCTGTTACCTGTATATTCGCTATAATTAAAAGCTACTACAAATACATGTAATCATACTTGTAAGCTTCACAGATTTGGACTAAATTACCATTTTCGCAAATACATACATGTTGTTTCCTGTATCATCCCGTTTAGCAAAAGCTATGTGATAAATCATATATCATAAAGGATATCAACATCGCAGATTTAGACTAAAATACCATATTCGTCCTAAAAACTTTTTTACAAATACATGTTGTACATGTAGAGCATTTGGAAAAACTTGAACATTTTCAGATTTACGTTCAAAGTTGTTTTTCTTGTAGTCTATATCAGCACTTTTGGCAAAAGCTACTACAAATACAATACATAAATCCACTAATTTCACAGATTTGGACTAAAATACCATTTTCGTGTTAAAACCTTTTTGACAAATACCTGTTAAACATGTAGAGCATTACGAAAAAATTGAACATTTTAAGATTTACGTTCAAAGTTGTTTTTCTTGTAGCCTCTATCAGCAGTATTAGCAAAAGCTACCACAAAACCTTTTTCACAAATACATACATGTAGAGCATTTGAGAAAATTTCAACATTCTTAAATTTACGTTCAAAGTCTATTTGCCTGTTACCTGTATATTCGCTATAACCAAAAGCTACCACAAATACATGAAACCATTAACTTTACAGATTTGGACTTAAATACCATTTTAGTGTTAAAACCTTCTTCACAAATACAAACTTATAGATCATTTGGGAAAACTTGAACATTCTTCGATTAACGGTAAAAGTCTATTTTCTGTACCCTGTATCATCCCGTTTAGCAAAAGCTATGTGATAAATCATATATCATAAAGCATATCAACATCGCAGATTTAGACTTAAATACCATTTTCGTGTTAAAACCTTTTTCACAAATACATGTTAAACATGTAGAGCATTTAGAAAAACTTGAACATTTTAAGATTTACGTTCAAAGTTGTTTTTCTTGTAGCCTCTATCAGCACTATTAGCAAAAGCTACTACAAAACCTTTTTCACAAATACATACATGTAGAGAATTTGAGAAAATTTCAACATTCTCAGATTTACGCTCAAAGCCTATTTGCCTGTTACCTGTATATTCGCTATAATTAAAAGCTACTACAAATACATGTAACCATACTTGTAAGCTTCACATATTTGGATTAAATTACCATTTTCGCAAATACATACATGTTGAGCATTTGGAACAATTTGAACACTTTTAGATTGACGACCAAAGTCTATTTGCTTGTTACTTGTATATTCGCTATAAGCAAAAGATACCACAAATACAGGAAACCATTAACTTTACAGATTTGGACTTAAATACCATTTTTGTGTTAAAACCGATTTCACAAATACAAACTTATAGATCATTTGGGAAAACTTGAACATTCTTAGATTAACGTTAAAAGTCTATTTTCTTGTTTCCTGTATCATCCCGTTTAGCAAAAGCTATGTGATAAATCATATATCATAAAGCATATCAACATCGCAGATTTGGACTAAAATACCATATTCGTCTTAAAAACTTTTCACAAATACATGTTGTACATGTAGAGCATTTGGAAAAACTTAAACATTTTAAGATTTACGTTCAAAGTTGTTTTTCTTGTAGTCTCTATCAGCACTATTAGCAAAAGCTACTACAAATACAATACATAAATCCACTAATTTCACAGATTTGGACTAAAATACCATTTTCGTGTTAAAACCTTTTTGACAAATACCTGTTAAACATGTAGAGCATTAGGAAAAAATTGAACATTTTAAGATTTACGTTCAAAGTTGTTTTTCTTGTAGCCTCTATCAGCACTATTAGCAAAAGCTACCACAAAACCTTTTTCACAAATACATACATGTAGAGAATTTGAGAAAATTTCAACATTCTCAGATTTACGCTCAAAGCCTATTTGCCTGTTACCTGTATATTCGCTATAATTAAAAGCTACTACAAATACATGTAATCATACTTGTAAGCTTCACAGATTTGGACTAAATTACCATTTTCGCAAATACATACATGTTGTTTCCTGTATCATCCCGTTTAGCAAAAGCTACGTGATAAATCATATATCATAAAGCATATCAACATCGCAGATTTAGACTAAAATACCATATTCGTCCTAAAAACTTTTTTACAAATACATGTTGTACATGTAGAGCTTTTGGAAAAACTTGAACATATTCAGATTTACGTTCAAAGTTGTTTTTCTTGTAGTCTATATCAGCACTTTTGGCAAAAGCTACTACAAATACAATACATAAATCCACTAATTTCACAGATTTGGACTAAAATACCATTTTCGTGTTAAAACCTTTTTGACAAATACCTGTTAAACATGTAGAGCATTAGGAAAAAATTGAACATTTTAAGATTTACGTTCAAAGTTGTTTTTCTTGTAGCCTCTATCAGCAGTATTAGCAAAAGCTACCACAAAACCTTTTTCACAAATACATACATGTAGAGAATTTGAGAAAATTTCAACATTTTCAGATTTACGCTCAAAGCCTATTTGCCTGTTACCTGTATATTCGCTATAATTAAAAGCTACTACAAATACTTGTAAGCTTCACATATTTGGACTAAATTACCATTTTCGCAAATACATACATGTTGAGCATTTGGAACAATTTGAACACTTTTAGATTGACGACCAAAGTCTATTTGCTTGTTACTTGTATATTCGCTATAACCAAAAGATACCACAAATACATAAAACCATTAACTTTACAGATTTGGACTTAAATACCATTTTCGTGTTAAAACCGATTTCACAAATACAAACTTATAGATCATTTGGAAAAACTTGAACATTCTTAGATTAACGTTAAAAGTCTATTTTCTTGTTTCCTGTATCATCCCGTTTAGCAAAAGCTATGTGATAAATCATATATCATAAAGCATATCAACATCGCAGATTTGGACTAAAATACCATATTCGTCTTAAAAACTTTTCACAAATACATGTTGTACATGTAGAGCATTTGGAAAAACTTAACCATTTTAAGATTTACGTTCAAAGTTGTTTTTCTTGTAGTCTCTATCAGCACTATTAGCAAAAGCTACTACAAATACAATACATAAATCCACTAATTTCACAGATTTGGACTAAAATACCATTTTCGTGTTAAAACCTTTTTTACAAATACCTGTTAGGAAAAAATAGAACATTTTAAGATTTACATTCAAAGTTGTTTTTCTTGTAGCCTCTATCAGCACTATAAGCAAAAGCTACCACAAAATCTTTTTCACAAATACATACATGTAGAGCATTTGAGAAAATTTCAACATTCTTAAATTTACGTTCAAAGTCTATTTGCCTTTTACCTGTATATTCGCTATAATTAAAAGCTACTACAAATACATGTAATCATACTTGTAAGCTTCACAGATTTGGACTAAATTACCATTTTCGCAAATACATGCATGTTGAGCATTTGGAACAATTTGAACACTCTTAGATTTACGACCAAAGTCTATTTGCTTGTTACTTGTATATTCGCTATAACCAAAAGCTACCACAAATACAGGAAACCATCAATTTTACAGATTTAGACTTAAATACCATTTTCGTGTTAAAACCGATTTCACAAATACAAACTTATAGATCATTTGGGAAAACTTGAAAATTCTTAGATTAACGTTAAAAGTCTATTTTCTTGTTTCCTGTATCATCCCGTTTAGCAAAAGCTATGTGATAAATCATATATCATAAAGCATATCAACATCGCAGATTTGGACTAAAATACCATATTCGTCTTAAAAACTTTTCACAAATACATGTTGTACATGTAGAGCATTTGGAAAAACTTGAACATTTTAAGATTTACGTTCAAAGTTGTTTTTCTTGTAGTCTCTATCAGCACTATTAGCAAAACCTACTACAAATACAATACATAAATCCACTAATTTCACAGGTTTGGACTAAAATACCATTTTCGTGTTAAAACCTTTTTGACAAATACCTGTTAAACATGTAGAGCATTAGGAAAAAATAGAACATTTTAAGATTTACGTTCAAAGTTGTTTTTCTTGTAGCCTCTATCAGCACTATAAGCAAAAGCTACCACAAAATCTTTTTCACAAATACATACATGTAGAGCATTTGAGAAAATTTCAACATTCTTAAATTTACGTTCAAAGTCTATTTGCCTGTTACCTGTATATTCGCTATAACCAAAAGCTACCACAAATACATGAAACCATTAACTTTACAGATTTGGACTTAAATACCATTTTAGTGTTAAAACCTTCTTCACAAATACAAACTTATAGATCATTTGGGAAAACTTAAACATTCTTCGATTAACGGTAAAAGTCTATTTTTTGTACCCTGTATCATCCCGTTTAGCAAAAGCTATGTGATAAATCATATATCATAAAGCATATCAACATCGCAGATTTAGACTTAAATACCATTTTCGTGTTAAAACCTTTTTCACAAATACATGTTAAACATGTAGAGCATTTAGAAAAACTTGAACATTTTAAGATTTACGTTCAAAGTTTTTTTTCTTGTAGCCTCTATCAGCACTATTAGCAAAAGCTACCACAAAACCTTTTTCACAAATACATACATGTAGAGAATTTGAGAAAATTTCAACATTCTCAGATTTACGCTCAAAGCCTATTTGCCTGTTACCTGTATATTCGCTATAATTAAAAGCTACTACAAATACATGTAACCATACTTGTAAGCTTCACATATTTGGACTAAATTACCATTTTCGCAAATACATACATGTTGAGCATTTGGAACAATTTGAACACTTTTAGATTGACGACCAAAGTCTATTTGCTTGTTACTTGTATATTCGCTATAACCAAAAGATACCACAAATACATAAAACCATTAACTTTACAGATTTGGACTTAAATACCATTTTCGTGTTAAAACCGATTTCACAAATACAAACTTATAGATCATTTGGAAAAACTTGAACATTCTTAGATTAACGTTAAAAGTCTATTTTCTTGTTTCCTGTATCATCCCGTTTAGCAAAAGCTATGTGATAAATCATATATCATAAAGCATATCAACATCGCAGATTTGGACTAAAATACCATATTCGTCTTAAAAACTTTTCACAAATACATGTTGTACATGTAGAGCATTTGGAAAAACTTAACCATTTTAAGATTTACGTTCAAAGTTGTTTTTCTTGTAGTCTCTATCAGCACTATTAGCAAAAGCTACTACAAATACAATACATAAATCCACTAATTTCACAGATTTGGACTAAAATACCATTTTCGTGTTAAAACCTTTTTTACAAATACCTGTTAGGAAAAAATAGAACATTTTAAGATTTACATTCAAAGTTGTTTTTCTTGTAGCCTCTATCAGCACTATAAGCAAAAGCTACCACAAAATCTTTTTCACAAATACATACATGTAGAGCATTTGAGAAAATTTCAACATTCTTAAATTTACGTTCAAAGTCTATTTGCCTTTTACCTGTATATTCGCTATAATTAAAAGCTACTACAAATACATGTAATCATACTTGTAAGCTTCACAGATTTGGACTAAATTACCATTTTCGCAAATACATGCATGTTGAGCATTTGGAACAATTTGAACACTCTTAGATTTACGACCAAAGTCTATTTGCTTGTTACTTGTATATTCGCTATAACCAAAAGCTACCACAAATACAGGAAACCATCAATTTTACAGATTTGGACTTAAATACCATTTTCGTGTTAAAACCGATTTCACAAATACAAACTTATAGATCATTTGGGAAAACTTGAAAATTCTTAGATTAACGTTAAAAGTCTATTTTCTTGTTTCCTGTATCATCCCGTTTAGCAAAAGCTATGTGATAAATCATATATCATAAAGCATATCAACATCGCAGATTTGGACTAAAATACCATATTCGTCTTAAAAACTTTTCACAAATACATGTTGTACATGTAGAGCATTTGGAAAAACTTGAACATTTTAAGATTTACGTTCAAAGTTGTTTTTCTTGTAGTCTCTATCAGCACTATTAGCAAAACCTACTACAAATACAATACATAAATCCACTAATTTCACAGGTTTGGACTAAAATACCATTTTCGTGTTAAAACCTTTTTGACAAATACCTGTTAAACATGTAGAGCATTAGGAAAAAATAGAACATTTTAAGATTTACGTTCAAAGTTGTTTTTCTTGTAGCCTCTATCAGCACTATAAGCAAAAGCTACCACAAAATCTTTTTCACAAATACATACATGTAGAGCATTTGAGAAAATTTCAACATTCTTAAATTTACGTTCAAAGTCTATTTGCCTGTTACCTGTATATTCGCTATAACCAAAAGCTACCACAAATACATGAAACCATTAACTTTACAGATTTGGACTTAAATACCATTTTAGTGTTAAAACCTTCTTCACAAATACAAACTTATAGATCACTTGGGAAAACTTAAACATTCTTCGATTAACGGTAAAAGTCTATTTTTTGTACCCTGTATCATCCCGTTTAGCAAAAGCTATGTGATAAATCATATATCATAAAGCATATCAACATCGCAGATTTAGACTTAAATACCATTTTCGTGTTAAAACCTTTTTCACAAATACATGTTAAACATGTAGAGCATTTAGAAAAACTTGAACATTTTAAGATTTACGTTCAAAGTTTTTTTTCTTGTAGCCTCTATCAGCACTATTAGCAAAAGCTACCACAAAACCTTTTTCACAAATACATACATGTAGAGAATTTGAGAAAATTTCAACATTCTCAGATTTACGCTCAAAGCCTATTTGCCTGTTACCTGTATATTCGCTATAATTAAAAGCTACTACAAATACATGTAACCATACTTGTAAGCTTCACATATTTGGACTAAATTACCATTTTCGCAAATACATACATGTTGAGCATTTGGAACAATTTGAACACTTTTAGATTGACGACCAAAGTCTATTTGCTTGTTACTTGTATATTCGCTATAACCAAAAGATACCACAAATACAGGAAACCATTAACTTTACAGATTTGGACTTAAATACCATTTTAGTGTTAAAACCTTCTTCACAAATACAAACTTATAGATCATTTGGGAAAACTTAAACATTCTTCGATTAACGGTAAAAGTCTATTTTTTGTACCCTGTATCATCCCGTTTAGCAAAAGCTATGTGATAAATCATATATCATAAAGCATATCAACATCGCAGATTTAGACTTAAATACCATTTTCGTGTTAAAACCTTTTTCACAAATACATGTTAAACATGTAGAGCATTTAGAAAAACTTGAACATTTTAAGATTTACGTTCAAAGTTGTTTTTCTTGTAGCCTCTATTAGCACTATTAGCAGAAGCTACCACAAATACATAAATCCACTAATTTTACAGATTTGGACTAAAATATTATTTTCGTGTTAAAACCTTTTTAAAAATACATGTTAAACATGTAGAGCATTTGGAAAAACTTGAACATTTTAAGATTTACGTTCAAAGTTGTTTTCCTTGTAGCCTCTATCAGCACTATTAGCAAAAGCTACCACAAATACATAAATCCACTAATTTCACAGATTTGGACTAAAATACCATTTTCGTGTTAAAACCTTATTAAAAATACATGTTAAACATGTAGAACATTTGGAAAAAGTTAAACATTTTAAGATTTACGTTCAAAGTTGTTTTTCTTGCAGCCTCTATCAGCACTATTACCAAAGCTACCACAAACTCATTAAACCTTAAATTTCACAGATTTGGACTAAAATACCATTTTCGTGTTAAAACCTTTTTACAAATACATGTTAAACATGTAGAGCATATGGAAAAACTTGAACATTTTAAGATGTACGTTCAAAATTTTTTTTATTGTAGCCTCTATCAGCACTATTAGCAAAAGCTACCACAAATACATAAATCCACTAATTTCACAGATTTGGACTAAAATACCATTTGCGTGTTAAAACCTTTTTCACAAATACCTGTTAAACATGTGGACCATTTGGAAAAACTTGAACATTTTAAGATTTACGTTCAAAGTTGTTTTTCTTGTAGCCTCTATCAGCACTATTAGCAAAAGCTGCCACAAACTCATTAATCCTTAAGTTTCACGGATTTGGACTAAAATACCATTTTCGTATTAAAACCTTTTTACAAAAACATGCTTAACATGTAGAACATTTGGAAAAACTTGAAAATTTTAAGATTTACGTTCAAAGTTGTTTTTCTTGTAGCCTCTATCAGCACTATTAGCAAAAGCTACTACAAGCTCATTAATCCTTAAATTTCACAGATTTGGACTAAAATACCATTTTCGTGTTAAAACCTCTTTACAAATACATGTTAAACATGTAGAGCATTTGAAAAAACTTGAACCTTTTAAGATTTACGTTCAAAGTTGTTTTTCTTGTAGCCTCTATCAGCACTATTAGCAAAAGCTACCACAAAACCTTTTTCACAAATACATACATGTAGAGCATTTAGGAAAATTTCAACATTCTTAGATTTACGTTCAAAATCTATTTGCCTGTTATCTGTATATTCGCTATAATCCAAAGCTACTACAAATATAGGTAACCATACTTGTAAGCTTCACAGATTTGGACTAAAATACCATTTTCGTGTTAAAACCTCTTTACAAATACATGTTGTACATGTAGAGCATTTGGAAAAACTTGAACATTTTAAGATTTACGTTCAAAGTGGTTTTTCTTGTAGCCTCTATCAGCACTATTAGCAAAAGCTACTACAAACTCATTAATCCTTAAATTTCACAGATTTGGACTAAAATACCATTTTCGTGTTAAAACCTCTTTACAAATACATGTTAAACATGTAGAGCATTTGGAAAAACTTGAACATTTTAAGATTTACGATCAAAATTGTTTTTCTTGTAGCCTCTATCAACACTATTAGCAAAAGCTACCACAAAACCTTTTTCACAAATACATACATGTAGAGCATTTAGGAAAATTTCAACATTCTTAGATTTACGTTCAAAATCTATTTGCCTGTTATCTGTATATTCGCTATAATCCAAAGCTACTACAAATATAGGTAACCATACTTGTAAGCTTCACAGATTTGGACTAAAATACCATATTCGTGTTAAAACCTCTTTACAAATACATGTTGTACATGTAGAGCATTTGGAAAAACTTGAACATTTTAAGATTTACGTTCAAAGTTGTTTTTCTTGTAGCCTCTATCAGCACTATTAGCAAAAGCTACTACAAATTCATTAATCCTTAAATTTCACAGATTTGGACTAAAATACCATTTTCGTGTTAAAACCTTTTTACAAATACATGTTAAACATGTAGAGCATTTGGAAAAACTTGAACATTTTAAGATTTACGATCAAAATTGTTTTTCTTGTAGCCTCTATCAACACTATTAGCAAAAGCTACCACAAAACCTTTTTCACAAATACATACATGTAGAGCATTTAGGAAAATTTCAACATTCTTAGATTAACGTTCAAAATCTATTTGCCTGTTATCTGTATATTCGCTATAATCCAAAGCTACTAAAAATATAGGTAACCATACTTGTAAGCTTCACAGATTTGGACTAAAATACCATTTTCGTGTTAAAACCTCTTTACAAATACATGTTAAACATGTAGAGCATTTGGAAAAACTTGAACATTTTAAGATTTACGTTCAAAAATGTTTTTCTTGTAGCCTCTATCAGCACTATTAGCAAAAGCTACTACAAGCTCATTAATCCTTAAATTTCACAGATATGGACTAAAATACCATTTTCGTGTTAAAACCTCTTTATAAATACATGTTAAACATGTAGAGCATTTGGAAAAACTTGAACCTTTTAAGATTTACGTTCAAAGTTGTTTTTCTTGTAGCCTCTATCAGCACTATTAGCAAAAGCTACCACAAATACATAAATCCACTAATTGTACAGATTTGGATAAAAATACCATTTTCGTGTTAAAACCTTTTTTACAAATACTTGTTAAACATGTAGAGCATTTGGAAAAACTTGAACATTTTAAGATTTACGTTCAAAGTTGTTTTTCTTGTAGCCTCTATCAGCACTCTTAGCAAAAGCTACTACAAGCTCATTAATCCTTAAATTTCACAGATTTGGACTAAAATACCATTTTCGTGTTAAAACCTCTTTATAAATACATGTTAAACATGTAGAGCATTTGGAAAAACTTGAACCTTTTAAGATTTACGTTCAAAGTTGTTTTTCTTGTAGCCTCTATCAGCACTATTAGCAAAAGCTACCACAAATACATAAATCCACTAATTGTACAGATTTGGATCAAAATACCATTTTCGTGTTAAACCCTTTTTTACAAATACTTGTTAAACATGTAGAGCATTTGGAAAAACTTGAACATTTTAAGATTTACGTTCAAAGTTGTTTTTCTTGTAGCCTCTATCAGCACTATTAGCAAAAGCTACTACAAACTCATTAATCCTTAAATTTCACAAATTTGGACTAAAATACCATTTTCGTGTTAAAACCTCTTTACAAATACATGTTGTACATGTAGAGCATTTGGAAAAACTTGAACATTTTAAGATTTACTTTCAAAGTTGTTTTTCTTGTAGCCTCTATCAGCACTATTAGCAAAAGCTACTACAAACTCATTAATCCTTAAATTTCACAGATTTGGACTAAAATACCATTTTCGTGTTAAAACCTCTTTACAAATACATGTTAAACATGTAGAGCATTTGGAAAAACTTGAACATTTTAAGATTTACGTTCAAAGTTGTTTTTCTTGTAGCCTCTATCAGCACTATTAGCAAAAGCTACTACAAACTCATTAATCCTTAAATTTCACAGATTTGGACTAAAATACCATTTTCGTGTTAAAACCTCTTTACAAATACATGCTAAACATGTAGAGAATTTGGAAAAACTTGAACATTTTAAAATTTACGTTCAAAGTTGTTTTTCTTGTAGCCTCTATCAGCACTATTAGCAAAAGCTACCACAAATACATAAATCCACTAATTGTACAGATTTGGATCAAAATACCATTTTCGTGTTAAAACCTTTTTTACAAATACTTGTTAAACATGTAGAGCATTTGGAAAAACTTGAACATTTTAAGATTTACGTTCAAAGTTGTTTTTCTTGTAGCCTCTATCAGCACTATTAGCAAAAGCTACTACAAACTCATTAATCCTTAAATTTCACAGATTTGGACTAAAATACCATTTTCGTGTTAAAACCTCTTTACAAATACATGTTAAACATGTAGAGCATTTGGAAAAACTTGAACATTTTAAGATTTACGATCAAAATTGTTTTTCTTGTAGCCTCTATCAGCACTATTAGCAAAAGCTACTACAAACTCATTAATCCTTAAATTTCACAGATTTGGACTAAAATACCATTTTCGTGTTAAAACCTCTTTACAAATACATGTTAAACATGTAGAGCATTTGGAAAAACTTGAACATTTTAAGATTTACGATCAAAATTGTTTTTCTTGTAGCCTCTATCAACACTATTAGCAAAAGCTACCACAAAACCTTTTTCACAAATACATACATGTAGAGCATTTAGGAAAATTTCAACATTCTTAGATTTACGTTCAAAATCTATTTGCCTGTTATCTGTATATTCGCTATAATCCAAAGCTACTACAAATATAGGTAACTATACTTGTAAGCTTCACAGATTTGGACTAAAATACCATTTTCGTGTTAAAACCTCTTTACAAATACATGTTGTACATGTAGAGCATTTTGAAAAACTTGAACATTTTAAGATTTACGTTCAAAGTTGTTTTTCTTGTAGCCTCTATCAGCACTATTAGCAAAAGCTACTACAAACTCATTAATCCTTAAATTTCACAGATTTGGACTAAAATACCATTTTCGTGTTAAAACCTCTTAACAAATACATGTTAAACATGTAGAGCATTTGGAAAAACTTGAACATTTTAAGATTTACGTTCAAAGTTGTTTTTCTTGTAGCCTCTATCAGCACTATTAGCAAAAGCTACTACAAATTCATTAATCCTTAAATTTCACAGATTTGGACTAAAATACCATTTTCGTGTTAAAACCTTTTTACAAATACATGTTAAACATGTAGAGCATTTGGAAAAACTTGAACATTTTAAGATTTACGATCAAAATTGTTTTTCTTGTAGCCTCTATCAACACTATTAGCAAAAGCTACCACAAAACCTTTTTCACAAATACATACATGTAGAGCATTTAGGAAAATTTCAACATTCTTAGATTAACGTTCAAAATCTATTTGCCTGTTATCTGTATATTCGCTATAATCCAAAGCTACTAAAAATATAGGTAACCATACTTGTAAGCTTCACAGATTTGGACTAAAATACCATTTTCGTGTTAAAACCTCTTTACAAATACATGTTAAACATGTAGAGCATTTGGAAAAACTTGAACATTTTAAGATTTACGTTCAAAAATGTTTTTCTTGTAGCCTCTATCAGCACTATTAGCAAAAGCTACTACAAGCTCATTAATCCTTAAATTTCACAGATATGGACTAAAATACCATTTTCGTGTTAAAACCTCTTTATAAATACATGTTAAACATGTAGAGCATTTGGAAAAACTTGAACCTTTTAAGATTTACGTTCAAAGTTGTTTTTCTTGTAGCCTCTATCAGCACTATTAGCAAAAGCTACCACAAATACATAAATCCACTAATTGTACAGATTTGGATAAAAATACCATTTTCGTGTTAAAACCTTTTTTACAAATACTTGTTAAACATGTAGAGCATTTGGAAAAACTTGAACATTTTAAGATTTACGTTCAAAGTTGTTTTTCTTGTAGCCTCTATCAGCACTCTTAGCAAAAGCTACTACAAGCTCATTAATCCTTAAATTTCACAGATTTGGACTAAAATACCATTTTCGTGTTAAAACCTCTTTATAAATACATGTTAAACATGTAGAGCATTTGGAAAAACTTGAACCTTTTAAGATTTACGTTCAAAGTTGTTTTTCTTGTAGCCTCTATCAGCACTATTAGCAAAAGCTACCACAAATACATAAATCCACTAATTGTACAGATTTGGATCAAAATACCATTTTCGTGTTAAACCCTTTTTTACAAATACTTGTTAAACATGTAGAGCATTTGGAAAAACTTGAACATTTTAAGATTTACGTTCAAAGTTGTTTTTCTTGTAGCCTCTATCAGCACTATTAGCAAAAGCTACTACAAACTCATTAATCCTTAAATTTCACAAATTTGGACTAAAATACCATTTTCGTGTTAAAACCTCTTTACAAATACATGTTGTACATGTAGAGCATTTGGAAAAACTTGAACATTTTAAGATTTACTTTCAAAGTTGTTTTTCTTGTAGCCTCTATCAGCACTATTAGCAAAAGCTACTACAAACTCATTAATCCTTAAATTTCACAGATTTGGACTAAAATACCATTTTCGTGTTAAAACCTCTTTACAAATACATGTTAAACATGTAGAGCATTTGGAAAAACTTGAACATTTTAAGATTTACGTTCAAAGTTGTTTTTCTTGTAGCCTCTATCAGCACTATTAGCAAAAGCTACTACAAACTCATTAATCCTTAAATTTCACAGATTTGGACTAAAATACCATTTTCGTGTTAAAACCTCTTTACAAATACATGCTAAACATGTAGAGAATTTGGAAAAACTTGAACATTTTAAAATTTACGTTCAAAGTTGTTTTTCTTGTAGCCTCTATCAGCACTATTAGCAAAAGCTACCACAAATACATAAATCCACTAATTGTACAGATTTGGATCAAAATACCATTTTCGTGTTAAAACCTTTTTTACAAATACTTGTTAAACATGTAGAGCATTTGGAAAAACTTGAACATTTTAAGATTTACGTTCAAAGTTGTTTTTCTTGTAGCCTCTATCAGCACTATTAGCAAAAGCTACTACAAACTCATTAATCCTTAAATTTCACAGATTTGGACTAAAATACCATTTTCGTGTTAAAACCTCTTTACAAATACATGTTAAACATGTAGAGCATTTGGAAAAACTTGAACATTTTAAGATTTACGATCAAAATTGTTTTTCTTGTAGCCTCTATCAGCACTATTAGCAAAAGCTACTACAAACTCATTAATCCTTAAATTTCACAGATTTGGACTAAAATACCATTTTCGTGTTAAAACCTCTTTACAAATACATGTTAAACATGTAGAGCATTTGGAAAAACTTGAACATTTTAAGATTTACGATCAAAATTGTTTTTCTTGTAGCCTCTATCAACACTATTAGCAAAAGCTACCACAAAACCTTTTTCACAAATACATACATGTAGAGCATTTAGGAAAATTTCAACATTCTTAGATTTACGTTCAAAATCTATTTGCCTGTTATCTGTATATTCGCTATAATCCAAAGCTACTACAAATATAGGTAACTATACTTGTAAGCTTCACAGATTTGGACTAAAATACCATTTTCGTGTTAAAACCTCTTTACAAATACATGTTGTACATGTAGAGCATTTTGAAAAACTTGAACATTTTAAGATTTACGTTCAAAGTTGTTTTTCTTGTAGCCTCTATCAGCACTATTAGCAAAAGCTACTACAAACTCATTAATCCTTAAATTTCACAGATTTGGACTAAAATACCATTTTCGTGTTAAAACCTCTTAACAAATACATGTTAAACATGTAGAGCATTTGGAAAAACTTGAACATTTTAAGATTTACGATCAAAATTGTTTTTCTTGTAGCCTCTATCAACACTATTAGCAAAAGCTACCACAAAACCTTTTTCACAAATACATACATGTAGAGCATTTAGGAAAATTTCAACATTCTTAGATTAACGTTCAAAATCTATTTGCCTGTTATCTGTATATTCGCTATAATCCAAAGCTACTAAAAATATAGGTAACCATACTTGTAAGCTTCACAGATTTGGACTAAAATACCATTTTCGTGTTAAAACCTCTTTACAAATACATGTTAAACATGTAGAGCATTTGGAAAAACTTGAACATTTTAAGATTTACGTTCAAAGTTGTTTTTCTTGTAGCCTCTATCAGCACTATTAGCAAAAGCTACTACAAGCTCATTAATCCTTAAATTTCACAGATTTGGACTAAAATACCATTTTCGTGTTAAAACCTCTTTACAAATACATGTTAAACATGTAGAGCATTTGGAAAAACTTGAACCTTTTAAGATTTACGTTCAAAGTTGTTTTTCTTGTAGCCTCTATCAGCACTATTAGCAAAAGCTACCACAAAACCTTTTTCACAAATACATACATGTAGAGCATTTAGGAAAATTTCAAAATTCTTAGATTTACGTTCAAAATCTATTTGCCTGTTATCTGTATATTCGCTATAATCCAAAGCTACTACAAATATAGGTAACCATACTTGTAAGCTTCACAGATTTGGACTAAAATACCATTTTCGTGTTAAAACCTCTTTACAAATACATGTTAAACATGTAGAGCATTTGGAAAAACTTGAACATTTTAAGATTTACGTTCAAAGTTGTTTTTCTTGTAGCCTCTATCAGCACTATTAGCAAAAGCTACTACAAGCTCATTAATCCTTAAATTTCACAGATTTGGACTAAAATACCATTTTCGTGTTAAAACCTCTTTACAAATACATGTTGTACATGTAGAGCATTTGGAAAAACTTGAACATTTTAAGATTTACGTTCAAAGTTGTTTTTCTTGTAGCCTCTATCAGCACTATTAGCAAAAGCTACTACAAACTCATTAATCCTTAAATTTCACAGATTTGGACTAAAATACCATTTTCGTGTTAAAACCTCTTTACAAATACATGTTGTACATGTAGAGCATTTGGAAAAACTTGAACATTTTAAGATTTACGTTCAAAGTTGTTTTTCTTGTAGCCTCTATCAGCACTATTAGCAAAAGCTACTACAAACTCATTAATCCTTAAATTTCACAGATTTGGACTTAAACATGTAGAGCATTTGGAAAAACTTGAACATTTTAAGATTTGCGTTCAAAGTTGTTTTTCTTGTAGCCTCTATTAGCACTATTAGCAAAAGCTACCACAAATACATAAATCCACTCATTTTACAGATTTGGACTAAAATACCATTTTCGTGTTAAAACCTCTTTACAAATACATGTTAAACATGTAGAGCATTTGGAAAAACTTGAACATTTTAAGATTTACGTTCAAAGTTGTTTTCCTTGTAGCCTCTATCAGCACTATTAGCAAAAGCTACCACAAATACATAAATCCACTAACTTCACAGATTTGGACTAAAATACCATTTTCGTGTTAAAACCTTATTAAAAATACATGTTAAACATGTAGAGCATTTGGAAAAACTTGAATATTTTAAGATTTACGTTCAAAGTAGTTTTTCTTGCAGCCTCTATCAGCACTATTACCAGAGCTACCACAAACTCATTAAACCTTAAATTTCACAGATTTGGACTAAAATACCATTTTCGTGTTAAAACCTTTTTACAAATACATGTTAAACATGTAGAGCATTTGGAAAAACTTGAACATTTTAAGATCTAGGTTCAAAGTTGTTTTTCTTGTAGCCTCTATTAGAACTATTAGCAAAAGCTACCACAAATACATAAATCCACTAATTGTACAGATTTGGACTAAAATACCATTTTCGTGTTAAAACCTTTTTACAAATACATGATAAACATGTAGAGCATTTGGAAAAACTTGAACATTTTAAGATTTTCGTTCAAAGTTGTTTTTCTTGTAGCCTCTATCAGCACTATTAGCAAAAGCTACCACAAATACATTAATCCACTAATTGTACAGATTTGGGCTAAAATACCATTTTCGTGTTAAAACTTTTTCACAAATACATGTTGTATATGTGGACCATTTGAAAAACTTGAACATTTTAAGATTTACGTTCAAAGTTTTTTTTTTGTAGCCTCTATCAGCACTATTAGCAAAAGCTACCACAAACGCACTAATCCTTAAATTTCACAGATTTGGACTAAAATACCATTTTCGTGTTAAAACCTTATAACAAATACATGTTAAACATGTAGAGCATTTGGTAAAACTTGAACATTTTAAGATTTACATTCAAAGTTGTTTTTCTTGTAGCCTCTGTCAGTACAATTAGCAAAAGCTACCACAAATACATAAATCCACTAATTGTACAGATTTGGGCTAAAATACCATTTTCGTATTAAAACTTTTTCACAATACTGTTATCTGTATATTCGCTATAATCCAAAGCTACTACAAATATAGGTAACCATACTTGTAAGCTTCACAGATTTGGACTAAAATACCATTTTCGTGTTAAAACCTCTTTACAAATACATGTTAAACATGTAGAGCATTTGGAAAAACTTGAACATTTTAAGATTTACGTTCAAAGTTGTTTTTCTTGTAGCCTCTATCAGCACTATTAGCAAAAGCTACTACAAGCTCATTAATCCTTAAATTTCACAGATTTGGACTAAAATACCATTTTCGTGTTAAAACCTCTTTACAAATACATGTTGTACATGTAGAGCATTTGGAAAAACTTGAACATTTTAAGATTTACGTTCAAAGTTGTTTTTCTTGTAGCCTCTATCAGCACTATTAGCAAAAGCTACTACAAACTCATTAATCCTTAAATTTCACAGATTTGGACTAAAATACCATTTTCGTGTTAAAACCTCTTTACAAATACATGTTGTACATGTAGAGCATTTGGAAAAACTTGAACATTTTAAGATTTACGTTCAAAGTTGTTTTTCTTGTAGCCTCTATCAGCACTATTAGCAAAAGCTACTACAAACTCATTAATCCTTAAATTTCACAGATTTGGACTAAAATACCATTTTCGTGTTAAAACCTCTTTACAAATACATGTTGTACATGTAGAGCATTTGGAAAAACTTGAACATTTTAAGATTTACGTTCAAAGTTGTTTTTCTTGTAGCCTCTATCAGCACTATTAGCAAAAGCTACTACAAGCTCATTAATCCTTAAATTTCACAGATTTGGACTAAAATACCATTTTCGTGTTAAAACCTCTTTACAAATACATGTTAAACATGTAGAGCATTTGGAAAAACTTGAACATTTTAAGATTTACGTTCAAAGTTGTTTTTCTTGTAGCCTCTATCAGCACTATTAGCAAAAGCTACTACAAACTCATTAATCCTTAAATTTCACAGATTTGGACTAAAATACCATTTTCGTGTTAAAACCTCTTTACAAATACATGCTAAACATGTAGAGCATTTGGAAAAACTTGAACATTTTAAAATTTACGTTCAAAGTTGTTTTTCTTGTAGCCTCTATCAGCACTATTAGCAAAAGCTACCACAAATACATAAATCCACTAATTGTACAGATTTGGATCAAAATACCATTTTCGTGTTAAAACCTTTTTTACAAATACTTGTTAAACATGTAGAGCATTTGGAAAAACTTGAACATTTTAAGATTTACGTTCAAAGTTGTTTTTCTTGTAGCCTCTATCAGCACTATTAGCAAAAGCTACTACAAGCTCATTAATCCTTAAATTTCACAGATTTGGACTAAAATACCATTTTCGTGTTAAAACCTCTTTACAAATACATGTTAAACATGTAGAGCATTTGGAAAAACTTGAACATTTTAAGATTTACGTTCAAAGTTGTTTTTCTTGTAGCCTCTATCAGCACTATTAGCAAAAGCTACTACAAACTCATTAATCCTTAAATTTCACAGATTTGGACTAAAATACCATTTTCGTGTTAAAACCTCTTTACAAATACATGCTTAACATGTAGAGCATTTGGAAAAACTTGAACATTTTAAGATTTACGTTCAAAGTTGTTTTTCTTGTAGCCTCTATCAGCACTATTAGCAAAAGCTACCACAAATACATAAATCCACTAATTTTACAGATTTGGACTAAAATACCATTTTCGTGTTAAAACCTTTTTACAAATACATGTTAAACATGTAGAGCATTTGGAAAAACTTGAACATTTTAAGATTTAGGTTCAAAATTTTTTTCTTGTAGCCTCTATTGGAACTATTAGCAAAAGCTACCACAAATACATAAATCCACTAATTGTACAGATTTGGACTAAAATACCATTTTCGTGTTAAAACCTTATTAAAAATACATGTTAAACATGTAGAGCATTTGGAAAAACTTGAACATTTTAAGATTTACGTTCAAAGTTGTTTTTCTTGCAGCCTCTATCAGCACTATTACCAGAGCTACCACAAACTCATTAAACCTTAAATTTCACAGATTTGGACTAAAATACCATTTTCGTGTTAAAACCTTTTTACAAATACATGTTAAACAAGTAGAGCATATGGAAAAACTTGAACATTTTAAGATTTACGTTCAAAGTTGTTTTTATTGTAGCCTCTATCAGCACTATTAGCAAAAGCTACCACAATACATAAATCCACTAATTTCACAGATTTGGACTAAAATACCATTTTCGTGTTAAAACCTTATTACAAATACATGTTAAACATGTAGAGCATTTGGAAAAACTTGAACATTTTAAGATTTACGTTCAAAGTTGTTTTTCTTGCAGCCTCTATCAGCACTATTACCAGAGCTACCACAAACTCATTAAACCTTAAATTTCACAGATTTGGACTAAAATACCATTTTCGTGTTAAAACCTTTTTACAAATACATGTTAAACAAGTAGAGCATATGGAAAAACTTGAACATTTTAAGATTTACGTTCAAAGTTGTTTTTATTGTAGCCTCTATCAGCACTATTAGCAAAAGCTACCACAATACATAAATCCACTAATTTCACAGATTTGGACTAAAATACCATTTTCGTGTTAAAACCTTTTTCACAAATACCTGTTAAACATGTAGAGCATTTGGAAAAACTTGAACATTTTAAGATTTACGTTCAAAGTTGTTTTTCTTGTAGCCTCTATCAGCACTATTAGCAAAAGCTACCACAAATACATAAATCCACCAATTTCACAGATTTGGACTAAAATACCATTTTCGTGTTAAAACCTTATTACAAACACATGTTAAACATGTAGAGCATTTGGAAAAACTTGAACATTTTAAGATTTACATTCAAAGTTGTTTTTCTTGTAGCCTCTATCAGTACAATTAGCAAAAGCTACCACAAATACATAAATCCACTAATTGTACAGATTTGGGCTAAGATACCATTTTCGTGTTAAAACTTTTTCACAAATACATGTTGTATATGTAGACCATTTGAAAAACTTGAACATTTTAAGATTTACGTTCAAAGTTGTTTTTCTTGTAGCCTCTATCAGCACTATTAGCAAAAGCTACCACAAACTCATTTATCCTTAAATTTCACAGATTTGGACTAAAATACCATTTTCGTGTTAAAACCTCTTTACAAATACATGCTAAACATGTAGAGCATTTGGAAAAACTTGAACATTTTAAGATTTTCGTTCAAAGTTGTTTTTCTTGTAGCCTCTATCAGCACTATTAGCAAAAGCTACCACAAATACATTAATCCACTAATTGTACAGATTTGGGCTAAAATACCATTTTCGTGTTAAAACTTTTTCACAAATACATGTTGTATATGTAGACCATTTGAAAAACTTGAACATTTTAAGATTTACGTTCAAAGTTTTTTTTTTGTAGCCTCTATCAGCACTATTAGCAAAAGCTACCACAAACGCACTAATCCTTAAATTTCACAGATTTGGACTAAAATACCATTTTCGTGTTAAAACCTTTTTCACAAATACTTGTTAAACATGTAGAGCATTTGGAAAAACTTGAACATTTTAAGATTTAAGTTCAAAGTTGTTTTTCTTGTAGCCTCTATCAGCACTATTAGCAAAAGCTACCACAAATACATAAATCCACTAATTTTACAGATTTGGACTAAAATACCATTTTCGTGTTAAAACCTTTTTACAAATACATGTTAAACATGTAGAGCATTTGGAAAAACTTGAACATTTAAAGATCTAGGTTCAAAGTTGTTTTTCTTGTAGCCTCTATTAGAACTATTAGCAAAATCTACCACAAATACATAAATCCACTAATTGTACAGATTTGGACTAAAATACCATTTTCGTGTTAAAACCTTTTTACAAATACATGATAAACATGTAGAGCATTTGGAAAAACTTGAACATTTTAAGATTTACGTTCAAAGTTGTTTTTCTTGTAGCCTCTATTAGAACTATTAGCAAAAGCTACCACAAATACATAAATCCACTAATTGTACAGATTTGGACTAAAATACCATTTTCGTGTTAAAACATAATTACAAATACATGTTAAACATGTAGAGCATTTGGAAAAACTTGAACATTTTAAGATTTACGTTCAAAGTTGTTTTTCTTGTAGCCTCTATCAGCACTATTAGCTAAAGATACCACATATACATAAATCCACTAATTTTACCGATTTGGACTAAAATTCCATTTTCGTGTTAAAACCTTTTTCACAAATACTTGTTAAACATGTAGAGCATTTGGAAAAACTTGAACATTTTAAGATTTGCGTTCAAAGTTGTTTTTCTTGTAGCCTCTATTAGCACTATTAGCAAAAGCTACCACAAATACATAAATCCACTCATTTTACAGATTTGGACTAAAATACCATTTTCGTGTTAAAACCTCTTTACAAATACATGTTAAACATGTAGAGCATTTGGAAAAACTTGAACATTTTAAGATTTACGTTCAAAGTTGTTTTCCTTGTAGCCTCTATCAGCACTATTAGCAAAAGCTACCACAAATACATAAATCCACTAACTTCACAGATTTGGACTAAAATACCATTTTCGTGTTAAAACCTTATTAAAAATACATGTTAAACATGTAGAGCATTTGGAAAAACTTGAATATTTTAAGATTTACGTTCAAAGTAGTTTTTCTTGCAGCCTCTATCAGCACTATTACCAGAGCTACCACAAACTCATTAAACCTTAAATTTCACAGATTTGGACTAAAATACCATTTTCGTGTTAAAACCTTTTTACAAATACATGTTAAACATGTAGAGCATTTGGAAAAACTTGAACATTTTAAGATCTAGGTTCAAAGTTGTTTTTCTTGTAGCCTCTATTAGAACTATTAGCAAAAGCTACCACAAATACATAAATCCACTAATTGTACAGATTTGGACTAAAATACCATTTTCGTGTTAAAACCTTTTTACAAATACATGATAAACATGTAGAGCATTTGGAAAAACTTGAACATTTTAAGATTTTCGTTCAAAGTTGTTTTTCTTGTAGCCTCTATCAGCACTATTAGCAAAAGCTACCACAAATACATTAATCCACTAATTGTACAGATTTGGGCTAAAATACCATTTTCGTGTTAAAACTTTTTCACAAATACATGTTGTATATGTGGACCATTTGAAAAACTTGAACATTTTAAGATTTACGTTCAAAGTTTTTTTTTTGTAGCCTCTATCAGCACTATTAGCAAAAGCTACCACAAACGCACTAATCCTTAAATTTCACAGATTTGGACTAAAATACCATTTTCGTGTTAAAACCTTATAACAAATACATGTTAAACATGTAGAGCATTTGGTAAAACTTGAACATTTTAAGATTTACATTCAAAGTTGTTTTTCTTGTAGCCTCTGTCAGTACAATTAGCAAAAGCTACCACAAATACATAAATCCACTAATTGTACAGATTTGGGCTAAAATACCATTTTCGTATTAAAACTTTTTCACAAATACATGTTGTATATGTAGACCATTTGAAAAACTTGAACATTTTAAGATTTACGTTCAAAGTTGTTTTTCTTGTAGCCTCTATCAGCACTATTAGCAAAAGCTACCACAAACTCATTAATCCTTAAATTTCACAGATTTGGACTAAAATACCATTTTCGTGTTAAAACCTCTTTACAAATACATGCTAAACATGTAAAGCATTTGGAAAAACTTGAACATTTTAAGATTTTCGTTCAAAGTTGTTTTTCTTGTAGCCTCTATCAGCACTATTAGCAAAAGCTACCACAAATACATTAATCCACTAATTGTACAGATTTGGGCTAAAATACCATTTTCGTGTTAAAACTTTTTCACAAATACATGTTGTATATGTAGACCATTTGAAAAACTTGAACATTTTAAGATATACGTTCAAAGTTTTTTTTTTGTAGCCTCTATCAGCACTATTAGCAAAAGCTACCACAAACGCACTAATCCTTAAATTTCACAGATTTGGACTAAAACACCATTTTCGTGTTAAAACCTTTTTCACAAATACTTGTTAAACATGTAGAGCATTTGGAAAAACTTGAACATTTTAAGATTTACGTTCAAAGTTGTTTTTCTTGTAGCCTCTATCAGCACTATTAGCAAAAGCTACCCCAAATACATAAATCCACTAATTTTACAGATTTGGACTAAAATACAATTTTCGTGTTAAAACCTTTTTACAAATACATGTTAAACATGTAGAGCATTTGGAAAAACTTGAACATTTTAAGATCTAGGTTCAAAGTTGTTTTTCTTGTAGCCTCTATTAGAACTATTAGCAAAAGCTACCACAAATACATAAATCCACTAATTGTACAGATTTGGACTAAAATACCATTTTCGTGTTAAAACCTTATTACAAATACATGTTAAACACGTAGAGCATTTGGAAAAACTTGAACATTTTAAGATTTACGTTCAAAGTTGTTTTTCTTGTAGCCTCTATTAGCACTATTAGCAAAAGCTACCACAAATACATAAATCCACTAATTTCACAGATTTGGACTAAAATACCATTTTCGTGTAAAAACCTTATTACAAATACATGTTAAACATGTAGAGCATTTGGAAAAACTTGAACATTTTAAGATTTACATTCAAAGTTGTTTTTCTTTTAGCCTCTATAAGTACAATTAGCAAAAGCTACCACAAATACGTAAATCCACTAATTGTACAGATTTGGGCTAAAATACCATTTTCGTGTTAAAAGTTTATCACAAATACTTGTTAAACATGTAGAGCATTTGGAAAAACTTGAACATTTTAAGATTTACGTTCAAAGTTGTTTCTCTTGTAGCCTCTATCAGCACTATTAGCTACCACAAATACATAAATCCACTAATTTTACAGATTTGGACTAAAATACCATTTTCGTGTTAAAACCTTATTAAAAATACATGTTAAACATGTAGAGCATTTGGAAAAACTTGAACATTTTAAGATTTACGTTCAAAGTAGTTTTTCTTGCAGCCTCTATCAGCACTATTACCAGAGCTACCACAAACTCATTAAACCCTAAATTTCACAGATTTGGACTAAAATACCATTTTCGTGTTAAAACCTTTTTACAAATACATGTTAAACAAGTAGAGCATATGGAAAAACTTGAACATTTTAAGATTTACGTTCAAAGTTGTTTTTATTGTAGCCTCTATCAGCACTATTAGCAAAAGCTACCACAAATACATAAATCCACTAATTTCACAGATTTGGACTAAAATACCATTTTCGTGTTAAAACCTTTTTCACAAATACCTGTTAAACATGTAGAGCATTTGGAAAAACTTGAACATTTTAAGATTTACGTTCAAAGTTGTTTTTCTTGTAGCCTCTATCAGCACTATTAGCAAAAGCTACCACAAATACATAAATCCACTAGTTTCACAGATTTGGACTAAAATACCATTTTCGTGTTAAAACCTTATTACAAATACATGTTAAACATGTAGAGCATTTGGTAAAACTTGAACATTTTAAGATTTACATTCAAAGTTGTTTTTCTTGTAGCCTCTATCAGTACAATTAGCAAAAGCTACCACAAATACATAAATCCACTAATTGTACAGATTTGGGCTAAAATACCATTTTCGTGTTAAAACTTTTTCACAAATACATGTTGTATATGTAGACCATTTGAAAAACTTGAACATTTTAAGATTTACGTTCAAAGTTGTTTTTCTTGTAGCCTCTATCAGCACTATTAGCAAAAGCTACCACAAACTCATTAATTCTTAAATTTCACAGATTTGGACTAAAATACCATTTTCGTGTTAAAACCTCTTTACAAATACATGCTAAACATGTAGAGCATTTGGAAAAACTTGAACATTTTAAGATTTTCGTTCAAAGTTGTTTTTCTTGTAGCCTCTATCAGCACTTTTAGCAAAAGCTACCACAAATACATTAATCCACTAATTGTACAGATTTGGGCTAAAATACCATTTTCGTGTTAAAACATAATTACAAATACATGTTAAACATGTAGAGCATTTGGAAAAACTTGAACATTTTAAGATTTACGTTCAAAGTTGTTTTTCTTGTAGCCTCTATCAGCACTATTAGCTAAAGATACCACATATACATAAATCCACTAATTTTACCGATTTGGACTAAAATTCCATTTTCGTGTTAAAACCTTTTTCACAAATACTTGTTAAACATGTAGAGCATTTGGAAAAACTTGAACATTTTAAGATTTGCGTTCAAAGTTGTTTTTCTTGTAGCCTCTATTAGCACTATTAGCAAAAGCTACCACAAATACATAAATCCACTCATTTTACAGATTTGGACTAAAATACCATTTTCGTGTTAAAACCTCTTTACAAATACATGTTAAACATGTAGAGCATTTGGAAAAACTTGAACATTTTAAGATTTACGTTCAAAGTTGTTTTCCTTGTAGCCTCTATCAGCACTATTAGCAAAAGCTACCACAAATACATAAATCCACTAACTTCACAGATTTGGACTAAAATACCATTTTCGTGTTAAAACCTTATTAAAAATACATGTTAAACATGTAGAGCATTTGGAAAAACTTGAATATTTTAAGATTTACATTCAAAGTTGTTTTTCTTGTAGCCTCTATTAGCACTATTAGCAAAAGCTACCACAAATACGTAAATCCACTAATTGTACAGATTTGGGCTAAAATACCATTTTCGTGTTAAAAGTTTATCACAAATACTTGTTAAACATGTAGAGCATTTGGAAAAACTTGAACATTTTAAGATTTGCGTTCAAAGTTGTTTTTCTTGTAGCCTCTATTAGCACTATTAGCAAAAGCTACCACAAATACATAAATCCACTAATTTCACAGATTTGGACTAAAATACCATTTTCGTGTTAAAACCTTATTACAAATACATGTTAAACATGTAGAGCATTTGGAAAAACTTGAACATTTTAAGATTTACATTCAAAGTTGTTTTTCTTTTAGCCTCTATAAGTACAATTAGCAAAAGCTACCACAAATACGTAAATCCACTAATTGTACAGATTTGGGCTAAAATACCATTTTCGTGTTAAAAGTTTATCACAAATACTTGTTAAACATGTAGAGCATTTGGAAAAACTTGAACATTTTAAGATTTGCGTTCAAAGTTGTTTTTCTTGTAGCCTCTATTAGCACTATTAGCAAAAGCTACCACAAATACATAAATCCACTAATTTCACAGATTTGGACTAAAATACCATTTTCGTGTTAAAACCTTATTACAAATACATGTTAAACATGTAGAGCATTTGGAAAAACTTGAACATTTTAAGATTTACATTCAAAGTTGTTTTTCTTTTAGCCTCTATAAGTACAATTAGCAAAAGCTACCACAAATACGTAAATCCACTAATTGTACAGATTTGGGCTAAAATACCATTTTCGTGTTAAAAGTTTATCACAAATACTTGTTAAACATGTAGAGCATTTGGAAAAACTTGAACATTTTAAGATTTGCGTTCAAAGTTGTTTTTCTTGTAGCCTCTATTAGCACTATTAGCAAAAGCTACCACAAATACATAAATCCACTCATTTTACAGATTTGGACTAAAATACCATTTTCGTGTTAAAACCTCTTTACAAATACATGTTAAACATGTAGAGCATTTGGAAAAACTTGAACATTTTAAGATTTACGTTCAAAGTTGTTTTCCTTGTAGCCTCTATCAGCACTATTAGCAAAAGCTACCACAAATACATAAATCCACTAACTTCACAGATTTGGACTAAAATACCATTTTCGTGTTAAAACCTTATTAAAAATACATGTTAAACATGTAGAGCATTTGGAAAAACTTGAATATTTTAAGATTTACGTTCAAAGTAGTTTTTCTTGCAGCCTCTATCAGCACTATTACCAGAGCTACCACAAACTCATTAAACCTTAAATTTCACAGATTTGGACTAAAATACCATTTTCGTGTTAAAACCTTTTTACAAATACATGTTAAACATGTAGAGCATTTGGAAAAACTTGAACATTTTAAGATCTAGGTTCAAAGTTGTTTTTCTTGTAGCCTCTATTAGAACTATTAGCAAAAGCTACCACAAATACATAAATCCACTAATTGTACAGATTTGGACTAAAATACCATTTTCGTGTTAAAACCTTTTTACAAATACATGATAAACATGTAGAGCATTTGGAAAAACTTGAACATTTTAAGATTTTCGTTCAAAGTTGTTTTTCTTGTAGCCTCTATCAGCACTATTAGCAAAAGCTACCACAAATACATTAATCCACTAATTGTACAGATTTGGGCTAAAATACCATTTTCGTGTTAAAACTTTTTCACAAATACATGTTGTATATGTGGACCATTTGAAAAACTTGAACATTTTAAGATTTACGTTCAAAGTTTTTTTTTTGTAGCCTCTATCAGCACTATTAGCAAAAGCTACCACAAACGCACTAATCCTTAAATTTCACAGATTTGGACTAAAATACCATTTTCGTGTTAAAACCTTATAACAAATACATGTTAAACATGTAGAGCATTTGGTAAAACTTGAACATTTTAAGATTTACATTCAAAGTTGTTTTTCTTGTAGCCTCTGTCAGTACAATTAGCAAAAGCTACCACAAATACATAAATCCACTAATTGTACAGATTTGGGCTAAAATACCATTTTCGTATTAAAACTTTTTCACAAATACATGTTGTATATGTAGACCATTTGAAAAACTTGAACATTTTAAGATTTACGTTCAAAGTTGTTTTTCTTGTAGCCTCTATCAGCACTATTAGCAAAAGCTACCACAAACTCATTAATCCTTAAATTTCACAGATTTGGACTAAAATACCATTTTCGTGTTAAAACCTCTTTACAAATACATGCTAAACATGTAAAGCATTTGGAAAAACTTGAACATTTTAAGATTTTCGTTCAAAGTTGTTTTTCTTGTAGCCTCTATCAGCACTATTAGCAAAAGCTACCACAAATACATTAATCCACTAATTGTACAGATTTGGGCTAAAATACCATTTTCGTGTTAAAACTTTTTCACAAATACATGTTGTATATGTAGACCATTTGAAAAACTTGAACATTTTAAGATATACGTTCAAAGTTTTTTTTTTGTAGCCTCTATCAGCACTATTAGCAAAAGCTACCACAAACGCACTAATCCTTAAATTTCACAGATTTGGACTAAAACACCATTTTCGTGTTAAAACCTTTTTCACAAATACTTGTTAAACATGTAGAGCATTTGGAAAAACTTGAACATTTTAAGATTTACGTTCAAAGTTGTTTTTCTTGTAGCCTCTATCAGCACTATTAGCAAAAGCTACCCCAAATACATAAATCCACTAATTTTACAGATTTGGACTAAAATACAATTTTCGTGTTAAAACCTTTTTACAAATACATGTTAAACATGTAGAGCATTTGGAAAAACTTGAACATTTTAAGATCTAGGTTCAAAGTTGTTTTTCTTGTAGCCTCTATTAGAACTATTAGCAAAAGCTACCACAAATACATAAATCCACTAATTGTACAGATTTGGACTAAAATACCATTTTCGTGTTAAAACCTTATTACAAATACATGTTAAACACGTAGAGCATTTGGAAAAACTTGAACATTTTAAGATTTACGTTCAAAGTTGTTTTTCTTGTAGCCTCTATTAGCACTATTAGCAAAAGCTACCACAAATACATAAATCCACTAATTTCACAGATTTGGACTAAAATACCATTTTCGTGTTAAAACCTTATTACAAATACATGTTAAACATGTAGAGCATTTGGAAAAACTTGAACATTTTAAGATTTACATTCAAAGTTGTTTTTCTTTTAGCCTCTATAAGTACAATTAGCAAAAGCTACCACAAATACGTAAATCCACTAATTGTACAGATTTGGGCTAAAATACCATTTTCGTGTTAAAAGTTTATCACAAATACTTGTTAAACATGTAGAGCATTTGGAAAAACTTGAACATTTTAAGATTTACGTTCAAAGTTGTTTCTCTTGTAGCCTCTATCAGCACTATTAGCTACCACAAATACATAAATCCACTAATTTTACAGATTTGGACTAAAATACCATTTTCGTGTTAAAACCTTATTAAAAATACATGTTAAACATGTAGAGCATTTGGAAAAACTTGAACATTTTAAGATTTACGTTCAAAGTAGTTTTTCTTGCAGCCTCTATCAGCACTATTACCAGAGCTACCACAAACTCATTAAACCCTAAATTTCACAGATTTGGACTAAAATACCATTTTCGTGTTAAAACCTTTTTACAAATACATGTTAAACAAGTAGAGCATATGGAAAAACTTGAACATTTTAAGATTTACGTTCAAAGTTGTTTTTATTGTAGCCTCTATCAGCACTATTAGCAAAAGCTACCACAAATACATAAATCCACTAATTTCACAGATTTGGACTAAAATACCATTTTCGTGTTAAAACCTTTTTCACAAATACCTGTTAAACATGTAGAGCATTTGGAAAAACTTGAACATTTTAAGATTTACGTTCAAAGTTGTTTTTCTTGTAGCCTCTATCAGCACTATTAGCAAAAGCTACCACAAATACATAAATCCACTAGTTTCACAGATTTGGACTAAAATACCATTTTCGTGTTAAAACCTTATTACAAATACATGTTAAACATGTAGAGCATTTGGTAAAACTTGAACATTTTAAGATTTACATTCAAAGTTGTTTTTCTTGTAGCCTCTATCAGTACAATTAGCAAAAGCTACCACAAATACATAAATCCACTAATTGTACAGATTTGGGCTAAAATACCATTTTCGTGTTAAAACTTTTTCACAAATACATGTTGTATATGTAGACCATTTGAAAAACTTGAACATTTTAAGATTTACGTTCAAAGTTGTTTTTCTTGTAGCCTCTATCAGCACTATTAGCAAAAGCTACCACAAACTCATTAATTCTTAAATTTCACAGATTTGGACTAAAATACCATTTTCGTGTTAAAACCTCTTTACAAATACATGCTAAACATGTAGAGCATTTGGAAAAACTTGAACATTTTAAGATTTTCGTTCAAAGTTGTTTTTCTTGTAGCCTCTATCAGCACTTTTAGCAAAAGCTACCACAAATACATTAATCCACTAATTGTACAGATTTGGGCTAAAATACCATTTTCGTGTTAAAACTTTTTCACAAATACATGTTGTATATGTAGACCATTTGAAAAACTTGAACATTTTAAGATTTACGTTCAAAGTTTTTTTTTGTAGCCTCTATCAGCACTATTAGCAAAAGCTACCACAAACGCACTAATCCTTAAATTTCACAGATTTGGACTAAAACACCATTTTCGTGTTAAAACCTTTTTCACAAATACTTGTTAAACATGTAGAGCATTTGGAAAAACTTGAACATTTTAAGATTTACGTTCAAAGTTGTTTTTCTTGTAGCCTCTATCAGCACTATTAGCAAAAGCTACCCCAAATACATAAATCCACTAATTTTACAGATTTGGACTAAAATACCATTTTCGTGTTAAAACCTTTTTACAAATACATGTTAAACATGTAGAGCATTTGGAAAAACTTGAACATTTTAAGATCTAGGTTAAAAGTTGTTTTTCTTGTAGCCTCTATTAGAACTATTAGCAAAAGCTACCACAAATACATAAATCCACTAATTGTACAGATTTGAACTAAAATACCATTTTCGTGTTAAAACCTTATTACAAATACATGTTAAACACGTAGAGCATTTGGAAAAACTTGAACATTTTAAGATTTACGTTCAAAGTTGTTTTTCTTGTAGCCTCAATTAGCACTATTAGCAAAAGCTACCACAAATACATAAATCCACTAATTTCACAGATTTGGACTAAAATACCATTTTCGTGTTAAAACCTTATTACAAATACATGTTAAACATGTAGAGCATTTGGTAAAACTTGAACATTTTAAGATTTACATTCAAAGTTGTTTTTCTTGTAGCCTCTATCAGTACAATTAGCAAAAGCTACCACAAATACATAAATCCACTAATTGTACAGATTTGGGCTAAAATACCATTTTCGTGTTAAAACTTTTTCACAAATACATGTTGTATATGTAGACCATTTGAAAAACTTGAACATTTTAAGATTTACGTTCAAAGTTGTTTTTCTTGTAGCCTCTATCAGCACTATTAGCAAAAGCTACCACAAACTCATTAATTCTTAAATTTCACAGATTTGGACTAAAATACCATTTTCGTGTTTAAACCTCTTTACAAATACATGCTAAACATGTAGAGCATTTGGAAAAACTTGAACATTTTAAGATTTTCGTTCAAAGTTGTTTTTCTTGTAGCCTCTATCAGCACTTTTAGCAAAAGCTACCACAAATACATTAATCCACTAATTGTACAGATTTGGGCTAAAATACCATTTTCGTGTTAAAACTTTTTCACAAATACATGTTGTATATGTAGACCATTTGAAAAACTTGAACATTTTAAGATTTACGTTCAAAGTTTTTTTTTTTGTAGCCTCTATCAGCACTATTAGCAAAAGCTACCACAAACGCACTAATCCTTAAATTTCACAGATTTGGACTAAAATACCATTTTCGTGTTAAAACCTTTTTCACAAATACTTGTTAAACATGTAGAGCATTTGGAAAAACTTGAACATTTTAAGATTTACGTTCAAAGTTGTTTTTCTTGTAGCCTCTATCAGCACTATTAGCAAAAGCTACCCCAAATACATAAATCCACTAATTTTACAGATATGGACTAAAATACCATTTTCGTGTTAAAACCTTTTTACAAATACATGTTAAACATGCAGAGCATTTGGAAAAACTTGAACATTTTAAGATTTACATTCAAAGTTGTTTTTCTTGTAGCCTCTATAAGTACAATTAGCAAAAGCTACCACAAATACATAAATCCACTAATTGTACAGATTTGGGCTAAAATACCATTTTCGTGTTAAAAGTTTATCACAAATACATGTTGTATATGTAGACCATTTGAAAAACTTGAACATTTTAAGATTTGCGTTCAAAGTTGTTTTTCTTGTAGCCTCTATCAGCACTATTAGCAAAAGCTACCACAAACTCATTAATCCTTAAATTTCACAGATTTGGACTAAAATACCATTTTCGTGTTAAAACCTCTTTACAAATACATGCTTAACATGTAGAGCATTTGGAAAAACTTGAACATTTTAAGATTTACGTTCAAAGTTGTTTTTCTTGTAGCCTCTATCAGCACTATTAGCAAAAGCTACCACAAATACATAAATCCACTAATTTTACAGATTTGGACTAAAATACCATTTTCGTGTTAAAACCTTTTTACAAATACATGTTAAACATGTAGAGCATTTGGAAAAACTTGAACATTTTAAGATTCAGGTTCAAAATTTTTTTCTTGTAGCCTCTATTAGAACTATTAGCAAAAGCTACCACAAATACATAAATCCACTAATTGTACAGATTTGGACTAAAATACCATTTTCGTGTTAAAACCTTATTACAAATACATGTTAAACATGTAGAGCATTTGGAAAAACTTGAACATTTTAAGATTTACGTTCAAAGTTGTTTTTCTTGTTGCCTCTATTAGCACTATTAGCAAAAGCTACCACAAACGCACTAATCCTTAAATTTCACAGATTTGGACTAAAATACCATTTTCGTGTTAAAACCTTTTTCACAAATACTTGTTAAACATGTAGAGCATTTGGAAAAACTTGAACATTTTAAGATTTACGTTCAAAGTTGTTTCTCTTGTAGCCTCTATCAGCACTATTAGCTACCACAAATACATAAATCCACTAATTTTACAGATTTGGACTAAAATACCATTTTCGTGTTAAAACCTTTTTACAAATACATGTTAAACATGTAGAGCATTTGGAAAAACTTGAACATTTTAAGATTTAGGTTCAAAGTTGTTTTTCTTGTAGCCTCTATTAGCACTATTAGCAAAAGCTACCACAAATGCATAAATCCACTAATTTTACAGATTTAGACTAAAATACCATTACCGCGTTAAAACCTTTTTACAAATACATGTTAAACATGTAGAGCATTTGGAAAAACTTGAACATTTTAAGATTTACGTTCAAAGTTGTTTTCCTTGTAGCCTCTATCAGCACTATTAGCAAAAGTTACCACAAATACATAAATCCACTAATTTCACAGATTTGGACTAAAATACCATTTTCGTGTTAAAACCTTATTAAAAATACATGTTAAACATGTAGAGCATTTGGAAAGACTTGAACATTTTAAGATTTACGTTCAAAGTTGTTTTTCTTGCAGCCTCTATCAGCCCTATTACCAAAGCTACCACAAACTCATTAAACCTTAAATTTCACAGATTTGGACTAAAATACCATTTTCGTGTTAAAACCTCTTTACAAATACATGCTAAACATGTAGAGCATTTGGAAAAACTTGAACATTTTAAGATTTACGTTCAAAGTTGTTTTTCTTGTAGCCTCTATTAGAACTATTAGCAAAAGCTACCACAAATACATAAATCCACTAATTGTACAGAAAACATAATTACAAATACATGCTAAACATGTAGAGCATTTGGAAAAACTTGAACATTTTAAGATTTACGTTCAAAGTTGTTTTTCTTGTAGCCTCTATCAGCACTATTAGCTAAAGATAGCACATATACATAAATCCACTAATTTTACCGATTTGGACTAAAATTCCATTTTCGTGTTAAAACCTTTTTCACAAATACTTGTTAAACATGTAGAGCATTTGGAAAAACTTGAACATTTTAAGATTTACGTTCAAAGTTGTTTTTCTTGTAGCCTCTATTAGCACTATTAGCAAAAGCTACCACAAATACATAAATCCACTCATTTTACAGATTTGGACTAAAATACCATTTTCGTGTTAAAACCTCTTTACAAATACATGTTAAACATGTAGAGCATTTGGAAAAACTCGAACATTTTAAGATTTACGTTCAAAGTTGTTTTCCTTGTAGCCTCTATCAGCACTATTAGCAAAAGCTACCACAAATACATAAATCCACTAACTTCACAGATTTGGACTAAAATACCATTTTCGTGTTAAAACCTTATTAAAAATACATGTTAACCATGTAGAGCATTTGGAAAAACTTGAACATTTTAAGATTTACGTTCAAAGTAGTTTTTCTTGCAGCCTCTATCAGCACTATTACCAGAGCTACCACAAACTCATTAAACCTTAAATTTCACAGATTTGGACTAAAATACCATTTTCGTGTTAAAACCTTTTTACAAATACATGTTAAACAAGTAGAGCATATGGAAAAACTTGAACATTTTAAGTTTTACGTTCAAAGTTGTTTTAATTGTAGCCTCTATCAGCACTATTATCAAAAGCTACCACAAATACATAAATCCACTAATTTCACAGATTTGGACTAAAATACCATTTTCGTGTTAAAACCTTTTTCACAAATACCTGTTAAACATGTAGAGCATTTGGAAAAACTTGAACATTTTAAGATTTACGTTCAAAGTTGTTTTTCTTGTAGCCTCTATCAGCACTATTAGCAAAAGCTACCACAAATACATAAATCCACTAATTTCACAGATTTGGACTAAAATACCATTTTCGTGTTAAAACCTTATTACAAATACATGTTAAACATGTAGAGCATATGGAAAAACTTGAACATTTTAAGATTTACATTCAAAGTTGTTTTTCTTGTAGCCTCTATCAGTACAATTAGCAAAAGCTACCACAAATACATAAATCCACTAATTTCACAGATTTGGACTAAACTACCATTTTCGTGTTAAAACCTTTTTCACAAATACCTGTTAAACATGTAGAGCATTTGGAAAAACTTGAACATTTTAAGATTTACGTTCAAAGTTGTTTTTCTTGTAGCCTCTATCAGCACTATTAGCAAAAGCTACCACAAATACATAAATCCACTAATTTCACAGATTTGGACTAAAATACCATTTTCGTGTTAAAACTTATTACAAATACATGTTAAACATGTAGAGCATTTGGAAAAACTTGAACATTTTAAGA
This sequence comes from Bactrocera oleae, assembly GCF_042242935.1. Taxonomy (NCBI): domain Eukaryota; kingdom Metazoa; phylum Arthropoda; class Insecta; order Diptera; family Tephritidae; genus Bactrocera; species Bactrocera oleae. Next base: position 27,868,126 of record NC_091536.1, read on the forward strand.
TTTACATTCAAAGTTGTTTTTCTTGTAGCCTCTATCAGTACAATTAGCAAAAGCTACCACAAATACATAAATCCACTAATTGTACAGATTTGGGCTAAAATACCATTTTCGTGTTAAAACTTTTTCACAAATACATGTTGTATATGTAGACCATTTGAAAAACTTGAACATTTTAAGATTTACGTTCAAAGTTGTTTTTCTTGTAGCCTCTATCAGCACTATTAGCAAAAGCTACCACAAACTCATTAATCCTTAAATTTCACAGATTTGGACTAAAATACCATTTTCGTGTTAAAACCTCTTTACAAATACATGCTTAACATGTAGAGCATTTGGAAAAACTTGAACATTTTAAGATTTACGTTCAAAGTTGTTTTTCTTGTAGCCTCTATCAGCACTATTAGCAAAAGCTACCACAAATACATAAATCCACTAATTTTACAGATTTGGACTAAAATACCATTTTCGTGTTAAAACCTTTTTACAAATACATGTTAAACATGTAGAGCATTTGGAAAAACTTGAACATTTTAAGATTTACGTTCAAAATTTTTTTCTTGTAGCCTCTATTAGAACTATTAGCAAAAGCTACCACAAATACATAAATCCACTAATTGTACAGATTTGGACTAAAATACCATTTTCGTATTAAAACCTTATTACAAATACATGTTAAACATGTAGAGCATTTGGAAAAACTTGAACATTTTAAGATTTACGTTCAAAGTGGTTTTTCTTGTAGCCTCTCTTAGAACTATTGGCAAAAGCTACCACAAATACATAAATCCACTAATTGTACAGATTTGGACTAAAATACCATTTTCGTGTTAAAACCTTATTACAAATACATGTTAAACATGTAGAGCATTTGGAAAAACTTGAACATTTTAAGATTTACGTTCAAAGTTGTTTTTCTTGTAGCCTCTATTAGCACTATTAGCAAAAGCTACCACAAACGCACTAATCCTTAAATTTCACAGATTTGGACTAAAATACCATTTTCGTGTTAAAACCTTTTTCACAAATACTTGTTAAACATGTAGAGCATTTGGAAAAACTTGAACATTTTAAGATTTACGTTCAAAGTTGTTTCTCGTGTAGCCTCTATTAGCACTATTAGCAAAAGCTACCACAAACTGATTAAACCTTAAATTTCACAGATTTGGACTAAAATACCATTTTCGTGTTAAAACCTCTTTACAAATACATGCTAAACATGTAGAGCATTTGGAAAAACTTGAACATTTTAAGATTTTCGTTCAAAGTTGTTTTTCTTGTAGCCTCTATCAGCACTATTAGCAAAAGCTACTACAAACTCATTAATCCTTAAAATTCACAGATTTGGACTAAAATACCATTTTCGTGTTAAAACCTCTTTACGAATACATGCTAAACATGTAGAGCATTTGGAAAAACTTGAACATTTTAAGATTTACGTTCAAAGTTTTTTTTTTTGTAGCCTCTATCAGCACTATTAGCAAAAGCTACCACAAACTCACTAATCCTTAAATTTCACAGATTTGGACTAAAATACCGTTTTCGTGTTAAAACCTTTTTCACAAATACTTGTTAAACATGTAGAGCATTTGGAAAAACTTGAACATTTTAAGATTTACGTTCAAAGTTGTTTTTCTTGTAGCCTCTATCAGCACTATTAGCAAAAGCTACCACAAATACATAAATCCACTAATTTTACAGATTTGGACTAAAATACCATTTTCGTGTTAAAACCTTTTTACAAATACATGATAAACATGTAGAGCATTTGGAAAAACTTGAACATTTTAAGATTTACGTTCAAAGTTGTTTTTCTTGTAGCCTCTATTAGAACTATTAGCAAAAGCTACCACAAATACATAAATCCACTAATTGTACAGATTTGGACTAAAATACCATTTTCGTGTTAAAACATAATTACTAATACATGTTAAACATGTAGAGCATTTGGAAAAACTTGAACATTTTAAGATTTACGTTCAAAGTTGTTTTTCTTGTAGCCTCTATCAGCACTATTAGCAAAAGCTACCACAAATACATAAATCCACTCATTTTACAGATTTGGACTAAAATACCATTTTCGTGTAAAAACATAATTACAAATACATGTTAAACATGTAGAGCATTTGGAAAAACTTGAACATTTTAAGATTTACGTTCAAAGTTGTTTTTCTTGTAGCCTCTATCAGCACTATTAGCTAAAGATAGCACATATACATAAATCCACTAATTTTACCGATTTGGACTAAAATTCCATTTTCGTGTTAAAACCTTTTTCACAAATACTTGTTAAACATGTAGAGCATTTGGAAAAACTTGAACATTTTAAGATTTACGTTCAAAGTTGTTTTCCTTGTAGCCTCTATTAGCACTATTAGCAAAAGCTACCACAAATACATAAATCCACTAACTTCACAGATTTGGACTAAAATACCATTTTCGTGTTAAAACCTTATTAAAAATACATGTTAAACATGTAGAGCATTTGGAAAAACTTGAACATTTTAAGATTTACGTTCAAAGTAGTTTTTCTTGCAGCCTCTATCAGCACTATTACCAGAGCTACCACAAACTCATTAAACCTTAAATTTCACAGATTTGGACTAAAATACCATTTTCGTGTTAAAACCTTTTTACAAATACATGTTAAACAAGTAGAGCATATGGAAAAACTTGAACATTTTAAGATTTACGTTCAAAGTTGTTTTTATTGTAGCCTCTATCAGCACTATTATCAAAAGCTACCACAAATACATAAATCCACTAATTTCACAGATTTGGACTAAAATACCATTTTCGTGTTAAAACCTTTTTCACAAATACCTGTTAAACATGTAGAGCATTTGGAAAAACTTGAACATTTTAAGATTTACGTTCAAAGTTGTTTTTCTTGTAGCCTCTATCAGCACTATTAGCAAAAGCTACCACAAATACATAAATCCACTAATTTCACAGATTTGGACTAAAATACCATTTTCGTGTTAAAACCTTATTACAAATACATGTTAAACATGTAGAGCATTTGGAAAAACTTGAACATTTTAAGATTTACATTCAAAGTTGTTTTTCTTGTAGCCTCTATCAGTACAATTAGCAAAAGCTACCACAAATACATAAATCCACTAATTGTACAGATTTGGGCTAAAATACCATTTTCGTATTAAAACTTTTTCACAAATACATGTTGTATATGTAGACCATTTGAAAAACTTGAACATTTTAAGATTTACGTTCAAAGTTGTTTTTCTTGTAGCCTCTATCAGCACTATTAGCAAAAGCTACCACAAACTCATTAATCCTTAAATTTCACAGATTTGGACTAAAATACGATTTTCGTGTTAAAACCTCTTTACAAATACATGCTAAACATGTAGAGCATTTGGAAAAACTTGAACATTTTAAGATTTTCGTTCAAAGTTGTTTTTCTTGTAGCCTCTATCAGCACTATTAGCAAAAGCTACCACAAATACATTAATCCACTAATTGTACAGATTTGGGCTAAAATACCATTTTCGTGTTAAAACTTTTTCACAAATACATGTTGTATATGTAGACCATTTGAAAAACTTGAACAGTTTAAGATTTACGTTCAAAGTTTTTTTTTGTAGCCTCTATCAGCACTATTAGCAAAAGCTACCACAAACGCACTAATCCTTAAATTTCACAGATTTGGACTAAAATACCATTTTCGTGTTAAAAGCTTTTTCACAAATACTTGTTAAACATGTAGAGCATTTGGAAAAACTTGAACATTTTAAGATTTACGTTCAAAGTTGTTTTTCTTGTAGCCTCTATCAGCACTATTAGCAAAAGCTACCACAAATACATAAATCCACTAATTTTACAGATTTGGACTAAAATACCATTTTCGTGTTAAAACCTTTTTACAAATACATGTTAAACATGTAGAGCATTTGGAAAAACTTGAACATTTTAAGATCTAGGTTCAAAGTTGTTTTTCTTGTAGCCTCTATTAGAACTATTAGCAAAAGCTACCACAAATACATAAATCCACTAATTGTACAGATTTGGACTAAAATACCATTTTCGTGTTAAAACATAATTACAAATACATGTTAAACATGCAGAGCATTTGGAAAAACTTGAACATTTTAAGATTTACGTTCAAAGTTGTTTTTCTTGTAGCCTCTATCAGCACTATTAGCTAAAGATAGCACGTATACATAAATCCACTAATTTTACCGATTTGGACTAAAATTCCATTTTCGTGTTAAAACCTTTTTCACAAATACTTGTTAAACATGTAGAGCATTTGGAAAAACTTGAACATTTTAAGATTTACGTTCAAAGTTGTTTTTCTTGTAGCCTCTATTAGCACTATTAGCAAAAGCTACCACAAATACATAAATCCACTCATTTTACAGATTTGGACTAAAATACCATTTTCGTGTTAAAACATAATTACAAATACATGTTAAACATGTAGAGCATTTGAAAAAACTTGAACATTTTAAGATTTACGTTCAAAGTTGTTTTTCTTGTAGCCTCTATCAGCACTATTAGCTAAAGATAGCACATATACATAAATCCACTAATTTTACCGATTTGGACTAAAATTCCATTTTCGTGTTAAAACCTTTTTCACAAATACTTGTTAAACATGTAGAGCATTTGGAAAAACTTGAACATTTTAAGATTTACGTTCAAAGTTGTTTTCCTTGTAGCCTCTATCAGCACTATTAGCAAAAGCTACCACAAATACATAAATCCACTAACTTCACAGATTTGGACTAAAATACCATTTTCGTGTTAAAACCTTATTAAAAATACATGTTAAACATGCAGAGCATTTGGAAAAACTTGAACATTTTAAGATTTACGTTCAAAGTAGTTTTTCTTGCAGCCTCTATCAGCACTATTACCAGAGCAACCACAAACTCATTAAACCTTAAATTTCACAGATTTGGACTAAAATACCATTTTCGTGTTAAAACCTTTTTACAAATACATGTTAAACAAGTAGAGCATATGGAAAAACTTGAACATTTTAAGATTTACGTTCAAAGTTGTTTTTATTGTAGCCTCTATCAGCACTATTATCAAAAGCTACCACAAATACATAAATCCACTAATTTCACAGATTTGGACTAAAATACCATTTTCGTGTTAAAACCTTTTTCACAAATACCTGTTAAACATGTAGAGCATTTGGAAAAACTTGAACATTTTAAGATTTACGTTCAAAGTTGTTTTTCTTGTAGCCTCTATCAGCACTATTAGCAAAAGCTACCACAAATACATAAATCCACTAATTTCACAGATTTGGACTAAAATACCATTTTCGTGTTAAAACCTTATTACAAATACATGTTGTATATGTAGACCATTTGAAAAACTTGAACATTTTAAGATTTACGTTCAAAGTTGTTTTTCTTGTAGCCTCTATCAGCACTATTAGCAAAAGCTACCACAAACTCATTAATCCTTAAATTTCAAAGATTTGGACTAAAATACCATTTTCGTGTTAAAACCTCTTTACAAATACATGCTAAACATGTAGAGCATTTGGAAAAACTTGAACATTTTAAGATTTTCGTTCAAAGTTGTTTTTCTTGTAGCCTCTATCAGCACTATTAGCAAAAGCTACCACAAATACATTAATCCACTAATTGTACAGATTTGGGCTAAAATACCATTTTCGTGTTAAAACTTTTTCACAAATACATGTTGTATATGTAGACCATTTGAAAAACTTGAACATTTTAAGATTTACGTTCAAAGTTTTTTTTTTGTAGCCTCTATCAGCACTATTAGCAAAAGCTACCACAAACGCACTAATCCTTAAATTTCACAGATTTGGACTAAAATACCATTTTCGTGTTAAAAGCTTTTTCACAAATACTTGTTAAACATGTAGAGCATTTGGAAAAACTTGAACATTTTAAGATTTACGTTCAAAGTTGTTTTTCTTGTAGCCTCTATCAGCACTATTAGCAAAAGCTACCACAAATACATAAATCCACTAATTTTACAGATTTGGACTAAAATACCATTTTCGTGTTAAAACCTTTTTACAAATACATGTTAAACATGTAGAGCAATTGGAAAAACTTGAACATTTTAAGATCTAGGTTCAAAGTTGTTTTTCTTGTAGCCTCTATTAGAACTATTAGCAAAAGCTACCACAAATACATAAATCCACTAATTGTACAGATTTGGACTAAAATACCATTTTCGTGTTAAAACCTTATTACAAATACATGTTAAACACGTAGAGCATTTGGAAAAACTTGAACATTTTAAGATTTACGTTCAAAGTTGTTTTTCTTGTAGCCTCTATTAGCACTATTAGCAAAAGCTACCACAAATACATAAATCCACTAATTTCACAGATTTGGACTAAAATACCATTTTCGTGTTAAAACCTTATTACAAATACATGTTAAACATGTAGAGCATTTGGAAAAACTTGAACATTTTAAGATTTACATTCAAAGTTGTTTTTCTTGTAGCCTCTATAAGTACAATTAGCAAAAGCTACCACAAATACATAGATCCACTAATTGTACAGATTTGGGCTAAAATACCATTTTCGTGTTAAAACTTTATCACAAATACATGTTGTATATGTAGACCATTTGAAAAACTTGAACATTTTAAGATTTGCGTTCAAAGTGGTTTTTCTTGTAGCCTCTATCAGCACTATTAGCAAAAGCTACCACAAACTCATTAATCCTTAAGTTTCACAGATTTGGACTAAAATACCATTTTCGTGTTAAAACCTCTTTACAAATACATGCTTAACATGTAGAGCATTTGGAAAAACTTGAACATTTTAAGATTTACGTTCAAAGTTGTTTTTCTTGTAGCCTCTATCAGCACTATTAGCAAAAGCTACCACAAATACATAAATCCACTAATTGTACAGATTTGGACTAAAATACCATACCTTATTACAAATACATGTTAAACACGTAGAGCATTTGGAAAAACTTGAACATTTTAAGATTTACGTTCAAAGTTGTTTTTCTTGTAGCCTCTATTAGCACTATTAGCAAAAGCTACCACAAATACATAAATCCACTAATTTCACAGATTTGGCCTAAAATACCATTTTCGTGTTAAAACCTTATTACAAATACATGTTAAACATGTAGAGCATTTGGAAAAGCTTGAACATTTTAAGATTTACATTCAAAGTTGTTTTTCTTGTAGCCTCTATCAGTACAATTAGCAAAAGCTACCACAAATACATAAATCCACTAATTGTACAGATTTGGGCTAAAATACCATTTTCGTGTTAAAACTTTTTCACAAATACATGTTGTATATGTAGACCATTTGAAAAACTTGAACATTTTAAGATTTACGTTCAAAGTTGTTTTTCTTGTAGCCTCTATCAGCACCATTAGCAAAAGCTACCACAAACTCATTAATCCTTAAATTTCACAGATTTGGACTAAAATACCATTTTCGTGTTAAAACCTCTTTACAAATACATGCTAAACATGTAGAGCATTTGGAAAAACTTGAACATTTTAAGATTTTCGTTCAAAGTTGTTTTTCTTGTAGCCTCTATCAGCACTATTAGCAAAAGCTACCACAAATACATTAATCCACTAATTGTACAGATTTGGGCTAAAATACCATTTTCGTGTTAAAACTTTTTCACAAATACATGTTGTATATGTAGACCATTTGAAAAACTTGAACATTTTAAGATTTACGTTCAAAGTTTTTTTTTTGTAGCCTCTATCAGCACTATTAGCAAAAGCTACCACAAACGCACTAATCCTTAAATTTCACAGATTTGGACTAAAATACCATTTTCGTGTTAAAACCTTTTTCACAAATACTTGTTAAACATGTAGAGCATTTGGAAAAACTTGAACATTTTAAGATTTACGTTCAAAGTTGTTTTTCTTGTAGCCTCTATTAGCACTATTAGCAAAAGCTACCACAAATACATAAATCCACTAATTTCACAGATTTGGACTAAAATACCATTTTCGTGTTAAAACATAATTACAAATACATGTTAAACATGTAGAGCATTTGGAAAAACTTGAACATTTTAAGATTTACGTTCAAAGTTGTTTTTCTTGTAGCCTCTATCAGCACTATTAGCTAAAGATAGCACATATACATAAATCCACTAATTTTACCGATTTGGACTAAAATTCCATTTTCGTGTTAAAACCTTTTTCACAAATACTTGTTAAACATGTAGAGCATTTGAAAAAACTTGAACATTTTAAGATTTACGTTCAAAGTTGTTTTTCTTGTAGCCTCTATTAGCACTATTAGCAAAAGCTACCACAAATACATAAATCCACTCATTTTACAGATTTGGACTAAAATACCATTTTCGTGTTAAAACCTCTTTACAAATACATGTTAAACATGTAGAGCATTTGGAAAAACTTGAACATTTTAAGATTTACGTTCAAAGTTGTTTTCCTTGTAGCCTCTATCAGCACTATTAGCAAAAGCTACCACAAATACATAAATCCACTAACTTCACAGATTTGGACTAAAATACCATTTTCGTGTTAAAACCTTATTAAAAATACATGTTAAACATGTAGAGCATTTGGAAAAACTTGAATATTTTAAGATTTACGTTCAAAGTAGTTTTTCTTGCAGCCTCTATCAGCACTATTACCAGAGCTACCACAAACTCATTAAACCTTAAATTTCACAGATTTGGACTAAAATACCATTTTCGTGTTAAAACCTTTTTACAAATACATGTTAAACAAGTAGAGCATATGGAAAAACTTGAACATTTTAAGATTTACGTTCAAAGTGGTTTTTCTTGTAGCCTCTATCAGCACTATTAGCAAAAGCTACCACAAACTCATTAATCCTTAAATTTCACAGATTTGGACTAAAATACCATTTTCGTGTTAAAACCTCTTTACAAATACATGCTTAACATGTAGAGCATTTGGAAAAACTTGAACATTTTAAGATTTACGTTCAAAGTTGTTTTTCTTGTAGCCTCTATCAGCACTATTAGCAAAAGCTACCACAAATACATAAATCCACTAATTTCACAGATTTGGACTAAAATACCATTTTCGTGTTAAAACCTTATTACAAATACATGTTAAACATGTAGAGCATTTGGAAAAACTTGAACATTTTAAGATTTACATTCAAAGTTGTTTTTCTTGTAGCCTCTATAAGTACAATTAGCAAAAGCTACCACAAATACATAAATCCACTAATTGTACAGATTTGGGCTAAAATACCATTTTCGTGTTAAAACTTTATCACAAATACATGTTGTATATGTAGACCATTTGAAAAACTTGAACATTTTAAGATTTGCGTTCAAAGTGGTTTTTCTTGTAGCCTCTATCAGCACTATTAGCAAAAGCTACCACAAACTCATTAATCCTTAAATTTCACAGATTTGGACTAAAATACCATTTTCGTGTTAAAACTTTTTCACAAATACATGTTGTATATGTAGACCATTTGAAAAACTTGAACATTTTAAGATTTACGTTCAAAGTTTTTTTTTTGTAGCCTCTATCAGCACTATTAGCAAAAGCTACCACAAACGCACTAATCCTTAAATTTCACAGATTTGGACTAAAATACCATTTTCGTGTTAAAAGCTTTTTCACAAATACTTGTTAAACATGTAGAGCATTTGGAAAAACTTGAACATTTTAAGATTTACGTTCAAAGTTGTTTTTCTTGTAGCCTCTATCAGCACTATTAGCAAAAGCTACCACAAATACATAAATCCACTAATTTTACAGATTTGGACTAAAATACCATTTTCGTGTTAAAACCTTTTTACAAATACATGTTAAACATGTAGAGCAATTGGAAAAACTTGAACATTTTAAGATCTAGGTTCAAAGTTGTTTTTCTTGTAGCCTCTATTAGAACTATTAGCAAAAGCTACCACAAATACATAAATCCACTAATTGTACAGATTTGGACTAAAATACCATTTTCGTGTTAAAACCTTATTACAAATACATGTTAAACACGTAGAGCATTTGGAAAAACTTGAACATTTTAAGATTTACGTTCAAAGTTGTTTTTCTTGTAGCCTCTATTAGCACTATTAGCAAAAGCTACCACAAATACATAAATCCACTAATTTCACAGATTTGGACTAAAATACCATTTTCGTGTTAAAACCTTATTACAAATACATGTTAAACATGTAGAGCATTTGGAAAAACTTGAACATTTTAAGATTTACATTCAAAGTTGTTTTTCTTGTAGCCTCTATAAGTACAATTAGCAAAAGCTACCACAAATACATAGATCCACTAATTGTACAGATTTGGGCTAAAATACCATTTTCGTGTTAAAACTTTATCACAAATACATGTTGTATATGTAGACCATTTGAAAAACTTGAACATTTTAAGATTTGCGTTCAAAGTGGTTTTTCTTGTAGCCTCTATCAGCACTATTAGCAAAAGCTACCACAAACTCATTAATCCTTAAGTTTCACAGATTTGGACTAAAATACCATTTTCGTGTTAAAACCTCTTTACAAATACATGCTTAACATGTAGAGCATTTGGAAAAACTTGAACATTTTAAGATTTACGTTCAAAGTTGTTTTTCTTGTAGCCTCTATCAGCACTATTAGCAAAAGCTACCACAAATACATAAATCCACTAATTGTACAGATTTGGACTAAAATACCATACCTTATTACAAATACATGTTAAACACGTAGAGCATTTGGAAAAACTTGAACATTTTAAGATTTACGTTCAAAGTTGTTTTTCTTGTAGCCTCTATTAGCACTATTAGCAAAAGCTACCACAAATACATAAATCCACTAATTTCACAGATTTGGCCTAAAATACCATTTTCGTGTTAAAACCTTATTACAAATACATGTTAAACATGTAGAGCATTTGGAAAAGCTTGAACATTTTAAGATTTACATTCAAAGTTGTTTTTCTTGTAGCCTCTATCAGTACAATTAGCAAAAGCTACCACAAATACATAAATCCACTAATTGTACAGATTTGGGCTAAAATACCATTTTCGTGTTAAAACTTTTTCACAAATACATGTTGTATATGTAGACCATTTGAAAAACTTGAACATTTTAAGATTTACGTTCAAAGTTGTTTTTCTTGTAGCCTCTATCAGCACCATTAGCAAAAGCTACCACAAACTCATTAATCCTTAAATTTCACAGATTTGGACTAAAATACCATTTTCGTGTTAAAACCTCTTTACAAATACATGCTAAACATGTAGAGCATTTGGAAAAACTTGAACATTTTAAGATTTTCGTTCAAAGTTGTTTTTCTTGTAGCCTCTATCAGCACTATTAGCAAAAGCTACCACAAATACATTAATCCACTAATTGTACAGATTTGGGCTAAAATACCATTTTCGTGTTAAAACTTTTTCACAAATACATGTTGTATATGTAGACCATTTGAAAAACTTGAACATTTTAAGATTTACGTTCAAAGTTTTTTTTTTGTAGCCTCTATCAGCACTATTAGCAAAAGCTACCACAAACGCACTAATCCTTAAATTTCACAGATTTGGACTAAAATACCATTTTCGTGTTAAAACCTTTTTCACAAATACTTGTTAAACATGTAGAGCATTTGGAAAAACTTGAACATTTTAAGATTTACGTTCAAAGTTGTTTTTCTTGTAGCCTCTATTAGCACTATTAGCAAAAGCTACCACAAATACATAAATCCACTAATTTCACAGATTTGGACTAAAATACCATTTTCGTGTTAAAACATAATTACAAATACATGTTAAACATGTAGAGCATTTGGAAAAACTTGAACATTTTAAGATTTACGTTCAAAGTTGTTTTTCTTGTAGCCTCTATCAGCACTATTAGCTAAAGATAGCACATATACATAAATCCACTAATTTTACCGATTTGGACTAAAATTCCATTTTCGTGTTAAAACCTTTTTCACAAATACTTGTTAAACATGTAGAGCATTTGAAAAAACTTGAACATTTTAAGATTTACGTTCAAAGTTGTTTTTCTTGTAGCCTCTATTAGCACTATTAGCAAAAGCTACCACAAATACATAAATCCACTCATTTTACAGATTTGGACTAAAATACCATTTTCGTGTTAAAACCTCTTTACAAATACATGTTAAACATGTAGAGCATTTGGAAAAACTTGAACATTTTAAGATTTACGTTCAAAGTTGTTTTCCTTGTAGCCTCTATCAGCACTATTAGCAAAAGCTACCACAAATACATAAATCCACTAACTTCACAGATTTGGACTAAAATACCATTTTCGTGTTAAAACCTTATTAAAAATACATGTTAAACATGTAGAGCATTTGGAAAAACTTGAATATTTTAAGATTTACGTTCAAAGTAGTTTTTCTTGCAGCCTCTATCAGCACTATTACCAGAGCTACCACAAACTCATTAAACCTTAAATTTCACAGATTTGGACTAAAATACCATTTTCGTGTTAAAACCTTTTTACAAATACATGTTAAACAAGTAGAGCATATGGAAAAACTTGAACATTTTAAGATTTACGTTCAAAGTGGTTTTTCTTGTAGCCTCTATCAGCACTATTAGCAAAAGCTACCACAAACTCATTAATCCTTAAATTTCACAGATTTGGACTAAAATACCATTTTCGTGTTAAAACCTCTTTACAAATACATGCTTAACATGTAGAGCATTTGGAAAAACTTGAACATTTTAAGATTTACGTTCAAAGTTGTTTTTCTTGTAGCCTCTATCAGCACTATTAGCAAAAGCTACCACAAATACATAAATCCACTAATTTCACAGATTTGGACTAAAATACCATTTTCGTGTTAAAACCTTATTACAAATACATGTTAAACATGTAGAGCATTTGGAAAAACTTGAACATTTTAAGATTTACATTCAAAGTTGTTTTTCTTGTAGCCTCTATAAGTACAATTAGCAAAAGCTACCACAAATACATAAATCCACTAATTGTACAGATTTGGGCTAAAATACCATTTTCGTGTTAAAACTTTATCACAAATACATGTTGTATATGTAGACCATTTGAAAAACTTGAACATTTTAAGATTTGCGTTCAAAGTGGTTTTTCTTGTAGCCTCTATCAGCACTATTAGCAAAAGCTACCACAAACTCATTAATCCTTAAATTTCACAGATTTGGACTAAAATACCATTTTCGTGTTAAAACCTCTTTACAAATACATGCTTAACATGTAGAGCATTTGGAAAAACTTGAACATTTTAAGATTTACGTTCAAAGTTGTTTTTCTTGTAGCCTCTATCAGCACTATTAGCAAAAGCTACCACAAATACATAAATCCACTAATTGTACAGATTTGGACTAAAATACCATACCTTATTACAAATACATGTTAAACACGTAGAGCATTTGGAAAAACTTGAACATTTTAAGATTTACGTTCAAAGTTGTTTTTCTTGTAGCCTCTATTAGCACTATTAGCAAAAGCTACCACAAATACATAAATCCACTAATTTCACAGATTTGGACTAAAATACCATTTTCGTGTTAAAACCTTATTACAAATACATGTTAAACATGTAGAGCATTTGGAAAAACTTGAACATTTTAAGATTTACATTCAAAGTTGTTTTTCTTGTAGCCTCTATAAGTACAATTAGCAAAAGCTACCACAAATACATAAATCCACTAATTGTACAGATTTGGGCTAAAATACCATTTTCGTGTTAAAACTTTATCACAAATACATGTTGTATATGTAGACCATTTGAAAAACTTGAACATTTTAAGATTTGCGTTCAAAGTGGTTTTTCTTGTAGCCTCTATCAGCACTATTAGCAAAAGCTACCACAAACTCATTAATCCTTAAATTTCACAGATTTGGACTAAAATACCATTTTCGTGTTAAAACCTCTTTACAAATACATGCTTAACATGTAGAGCATTTGGAAAAACTTGAACATTTTAAGATTTACGTTCAAAGTTGTTTTTCTTGTAGCCTCTATCAGCACTATTAGCAAAAGCTACCACAAATACATAAATCCACTAATTGTACAGATTTGGACTAAAATACCATACCTTATTACAAATACATGTTAAACACGTAGAGCATTTGGAAAAACTTGAACATTTTAAGATTTACGTTCAAAGTTGTTTTTCTTGTAGCTTCTATTAGCACTATTAGCAAAAGCTACCACAAATACATAAATCCACTAATTTCACAGATTTGGACTAAAATACCATTTTCGTGTTAAAACCTTATTACAAATACATGTTAAACATGTAGAGCATTTGGAAAAACTTGAACATTTTAAGATTTACATTCAAAGTTGTTTTTCTTGTAGCCTCTATCAGTACAATTAGCAAAAGCTACCACAAATACATAAATCCACTAATTGTACAGATTTGGGCTAAAATACCATTTTCGTGTTAAAACTTTTTCACAAATACATGTTGTATATGTAGACCATTTGAAAAACTTGAACATTTTAAGATTTACGTTCAAAGTTTTTTTTTTGTAGCCTCTATCAGCACTATTAGCAAAAGCTACCACAAACGCACTAATCCTTAAATTTCACAGATTTGGACTAAAATACCATTTTCGTGTTAAAACCTTATTACAAATACATGTTAAACATGTAGAGCATTTGGAAAAACTTGAACATTTTAAGATTTACATTCAAAGTTGTTTTTCTTGTAGCCTCTATCAGTACAATTAGCAAAAGCTACCACAAATACATAAATCCACTAATTGTACAGATTTGGGCTAAAATACCATTTTCGTGTTAAAACTTTTTCACAAATACATGTTGTATATGTAGACCATTTGAAAAACTTGAACATTTTAAGATTTACGTTCAAAGTTGTTTTTCTTGTAGCCTCTATCAGCACTATTAGCAAAAGCTACCACAAACTCATTAATCCTTAAATTTCACAGATTTGGACTAAAATACCATTTTCGTGTTAAAACCTCTTTACAAATACATGCTAAACATGTAGAGCATTTGGAAAAACTTGAACATTTTAAGATTTTCGTTCAAAGTTGTTTTTCTTGTAGCCTCTATCAGCACTATTAGCAAAAGCTACCACAAATACATTAATCCACTAATTGTACAGATTTGGGCTAAAATACCATTTTCGTGTTAAAACTTTTTCACAAATACATGTTGTATATGTAGACCATTTGAAAAACTTGAACATTTTAAGATTTACGTTCAAAGTTTTTTTTTTGTAGCCTCTATCAGCACTATTAGCAAAAGCTACCACAAACGCACTAATCCTTAAATTTCACAGATTTGGACTAAAATACCATTTTCGTGTTAAAACCTTTTTCACAAATACTTGTTAAACATGTAGAGCATTTGGAAAAACTTGAACATTTTAAGATTTACGTTCAAAGTTGTTTTTCTTGTAGCCTCTATTAGCACTATTAGCAAAAGCTACCACAAATACATAAATCCACTCATTTTACAGATTTGGACTAAAATACCATTTTCGTGTTAAAACATAATTACAAATACATGTTAAACATGTAGAGCATTTGGAAAAACTTGAACATTTTAAGATTTACGTTCAAAGTTGTTTTTCTTGTAGCCTCTATCAGCACTATTAGCTAAAAATAGCACATATACATAAATCCACTAATTTTACCGATTTGGACTAAAATTCCATTTTCGTGTTAAAACCTTTTTCACAAATACTTGTTAAACATGTAGAGCATTTGGAAAAACTTGAACATTTTAAGATTTACGTTCAAAGTTGTTTTTCTTGTAGCCTCTATTAGCACTATTAGCAAAAGCTACCACAAATACATAAATCCACTCATTTTACAGATTTGGACTAAAATACCATTTTCGTGTTAAAACCTCTTTACAAATACATGTTAAACATGTAGAGCATTTGGAAAAACTTGAACATTTTAAGATTTACGTTCAAAGTTGTTTTCCTTGTAGCCTCTATCAGCACTATTAGCAAAAGCTACCACAAATACATAAATCCACTAACTTCACAGATTTGGACTAAAATACCATTTTCGTGTTAAAACCTTATTAAAAATACATGTTAAACATGTAGAGCATTTGGAAAAACTTGAATATTTTAAGATTTACGTTCAAAGTAGTTTTTCTTGCAGCCTCTATCAGCACTATTACCAGAGCTACCACAAACTCATTAAACCTTAAATTTCACAGATTTGGACTAAAATACCATTTTCGCGTTAAAACCTTTTTACAAATACATGTTAAACAAGTAGAGCATATGGAAAAACTTGAACATTTTAAGATTTACGTTCAAAGTTGTTTTTATTGTAGCCTCTATCAGCACTATTATCAAAAGCTACCACAAATACATAAATCCATTAATTTCACAGATTTGGACTAAAATACCATTTTCGTGTTAAAACCTTTTTCACAAATACCTGTTAAACATGTAGAGCATTTGGAAAAACTTGAACATTTTAAGATTTACGTTCAAAGTTGTTTTTCTTGTAGCCTCTATCAGCACTATTAGCAAAAGCTACCACAAATACATAAATCCACTAATTTCACAGATTTGGACTAAAATACCATTTTCGTGTTAAAACCTTATTACAAATACATGTTAAACATGTAGAGCATTTGGAAAAACTTGAACATTTTAAGATTTACATTCAAAGTTGTTTTTCTTGTAGCCTCTATCAGTACAATTAGCAAAAGCTACCACAAATACATAAATCCACTAATTGTACAGATTTGGGCTAAAATACCATTTTCGTGTTAAAACTTTTTCACAAATACACGTTGTATATGTAGACCATTTGAAAAACTTGAACATTTTAAGATTTACGTTCAAAGTTGTTTTTCTTGTAGCCTCTATCAGCACTATTAGCAAAAGCTACCACAAACTCATTAATCCTTAAATTTCACAGATTTGGACTAAAATGCCATTTTCGTGTTAAAACCTCTTTACAAATACATGCTAAACATGTAGAGCATTTGGAAAAACTTGAACATTTTAAGATTTTCGTTCAAAGTTGTTTTTCTTGTAGCCTCTATCAGCACTATTAGCAAAAGCTACCACAAATACATTAATCCACTAATTGTACAGATTTGGGCTAAAATACCATTTTCGTGTTAAAACTTTTTCACAAATACATGTTGTATATGTAGACCATTTGAAAAACTTGAACATTTTAAGATTTACGTTCAAAGTTTTTTTTTTGTAGCCTCTATCAGCACTATTAGCAAAAGCTACCACAAATACATAAATCCACTAATTTTACAGATTTGGACTAAAATACCATTTTCGTGTTAAAACCTTTTTACAAATACATGTTAAACATGTAGAGCATTTGGAAAAACTTGAACATTTTAAGATCTAGGTTCAAAGTTGTTTTTCTTGTAGCCTCTATTAGAACTATTAGCAAAAGCTACCACAAATACATAAATCCAGTAATTGTTCAGATTTGGACTAAAATACCATTTTCGTGTTAAAACCTTATCACAAATACATGTTAAACACGTAGAGCATTTGGAAAAACTTGAACATTTTAAGATTTACGTTCAAAGTTGTTTTTCTTGTAGCCTCTATTAGCACTATTAGCAAAAGCTACCACAAATACATAAATCCACTAATTTCACAGATTTGGACTAAAATACCATTTTCGTGTTAAAACCTTATTACAAATACATGTTAAACATGTAGAGCATTTGGAAAAACTTGAACATTTTAAGATTTACGTTCAAAGTTGTTTCTCTTGTAGCCTCTATCAGCACTATTAGCAAAAGCTACCACAAATACATAAATCCACTAATTTTACAGATTTGGACTAAAATACCATTTTCGTGCTAAAACCTTTTTACAAATACATGTTAAACATGTAGAGCATTTGGAAAAACTTGAACATTTTAAGATTTAGGTTCAAAGTTGTTTTTCTTGTAGCCTCTATTAGCACTATTAGCAAAAGCTACCACAAATACATAAATCCACTAATTTTACAGATTTGGACTAAAATACCATTTTCGTGTTAAAACCTTATTAAAAATACATGTTAAACATGTAGAGCATTTGGAAAGACTTGAACATTTTAAGATTTACGTTCAAAGTTATTTTTCTTGCAGCCTCTATCAGCACTATTAGCAAAAGTTACCACAAATACATAAATCCACTAATTTCACAGATTTGGACTAAAATACCATTTTCGTGTTAAAACCTTTTTAGAAATACATGTTAAACATGTAGAGCATTTGGAAAAACTTGAACATTTTAAGATTTACGTTCAAAGTTGTTTTCCTTGTAGCCTCTATCAGCACTATTAGCAAAAGTTACCACAAATACATAAATCCACTAATTTCACAGATTTGGACTAAAATACCATTTTCGTGTTAAAACCTTATTAAAAATACATGTTAAACATGTAGAGCATTTGGAAAGACTTGAACATTTTAAGATTTACGTTCAAAGTTATTTTTCTTGCAGCCTCTATCAGCACTATTACCAAAGCTACCACAAACTCATTAAACCTTAAATTTCACAGATTTGGATTAAAATACCATTTTCGTGTTAAAACCGTTTTACAAATACATGTTAAAGATGTAGAGCATATGGAAAAACTTGAACATTTTAAGATGTACGTTCAAAGTTGTTTTTATTGTAGCCTCTATCAGCACTATTAGCAAAAGCTACCACAAATACATAAATCCACTAATTTCACAGATTTGGATTAAAATACCATTTTCGTGTTAAAACCTTTTTCACAAATACCTGTTAAACATGTAGACCATTTGGAAAAACTTGAACATTTTAAGATTTACGTTCAAAGTTGTTTTTCTTGTAGCCTCTATCAGCACTATTAGCAAAAGCTGCCACAAACTCATTAATCCTTAAGTTTCACGGATTTGGACTAAAATACCATTTTCGTATTAAAACCTTTTTACAAAAACATGCTTAACATGTAGAACATTTGGAAAAACTTGAACATTTTAAGATTTACGTTCAAAGTTGTTTTTCTTGTAGCCTCTATCAGCACTATTAGCAAAAGCTACCACAAAACCTTTTTCACAAAAAATACATGTAGAGCATATGGAAAAACTTGAACATTTTAAGATTTACGTTCAAAGTTATTTTTCTTGCAGCCTCTATCAGCACTATTAGCAAAAGTTACCACAAATACATAAATCCACTAATTTCACAGATTTGGACTAAAATACCATTTTCGTGTTAAAACCTTATTACAAATACATGTTAAACATGTAGAGCATTTGGAAAAACTTGAACATTTTAAGATTTACATTCAAAGTTGTTTTTCTTGTAGCCTCTATCAGTACAATTAGCAAAAGCTACCACAAATACATAAATCCACTAATTGTACAGATTTGGGCTAAAATACCATTTTCGTGTTAAAACTTTTTCACAAATACACGTTGTATATGTAGACCATTTGAAAAACTTGAACATTTTAAGATTTACGTTCAAAGTTGTTTTTCTTGTAGCCTCTATCAGCACTATTAGCAAAAGCTACCACAAATACATAAATCCACTAATTTTACAGATTTGGACTAAAATACCATTTTCGTGTTAAAACTTTTTCACAAATACACGTTGTATATGTAGACCATTTGAAAAACTTGAACATTTTAAGATTTACGTTCAAAGTTGTTTTTCTTGTAGCCTCTATCAGCACTATTAGCAAAAACTACCACAAATACATAAGTCCACTAATTTTACAGATTTGGACTAAAATACCATTTTCGTGTTAAAACCTTTTTCACAAATACATGTTGTATATGTAGACCATTTGAAAAACTTGAACATTTTAAGATTTTCGTTCAAAGTTGTTTTTCTTGTAGCCTCTATCAGCACTATTAGCAAAAGCTACCACAAACTCATTAATCCTTAAATTTCACAGATTTGGACTAAAATACCATTTTCGTGTTAAAACCTCTTTACAAATACATGCTAAACATGTAGAGCATTTGGAAAAACTTGAACATTTTAAGATTTTCGTTCAAAGTTGTTTTTCTTGTAGCCTCTATCAGCACTATTAGCAAAAGCTACCACAAATACATTAATCCACTAATTGTACAGATTTGGGCTAAAATACCATTTTCGTGTTAAAACTTTTTCGCAAATACATGTTGTATATGTAGACCATTTGAAAAACTTGAACATTTTAAGATTTACGTTCAAAGTTTTTTTTTTGTAGCCTCTATCAGCACTATTAGCAAAAGCTACCACAAATACATAAATCCACTAATTTTACAGATTTGGACTAAAATACCATTTTCGTGTTAAAACCTTTTTACAAATACATGTTAAACATGTAGAGCATTTGGAAAAACTTGAACATTTTAAGATCTAGGTTCAAAGTTGTTTTTCTTGTAGCCTCTATTAGAACTATTAGCAAAAGCTACCACAAACTCATTAATCCACTAATTGTACAGATTTGGACTAAAATACCATTTTCGTGTTAAAACCTTATCACAAATACATGGTTAACACGTAGAGCATTTGGAAAAACTTGAACATTTTAAGATTTACGTTCAAAGTTGTTTTTCTTGTAGCCTCTATTAGCACTATTAGCAAAAGCTACCACACATACATAAATCCACTAATTTCACAGATTTGGACTAAAATACCATTTTCGTGTTAAAACCTTATTACAAATACATGTTAAACATGTAGAGCATTTGGAAAAACTTGAACATTTTAAGATTTACGTTCAAAGTTGTTTCTCTTGTAGCCTCTATCAGCACTATTAGCAAAAGCTACCACAAATACATAAATCCACTAATTTTACAGATTTGGACTAAAATACCATTTTCGTGCTAAAACCTTTTTACAAATACATGTTAGACATGTAGAGCATTTGGAAAGACTTGAACATTTTAAGATTTACGTTCAAAGTTATTTTTCTTGCAGCCTCTATCAGCACTATTAGCAAAAGTTACCACAAATACATAAATCCACTAATTTCAGAGATTTGGACTAAAATACCATTTTCGTGTTAAAACCTTTTTAGAAATACATGTTAAACATGTAGAGCATTTGGAAAAACTTGAACATTTTAAGATTTACGTTCAAAGTTGTTTTCCTTGTAGCCTCTATCAGCACTATTAGCAAAAGTTACCACAAATACATAAATCCACTAATTTCACAGATTTGGACTAAAATACCATTTTCGTGTTAAAACCTTATTAAAAATACATGTTAAACATGTAGAGCATTTGGAAAGACTTGAACATTTTAAGATTTACGTTCAAAGTTATTTTTCTTGCAGCCTCTATCAGCACTATTAGCAAAAGTTACCACAAATACATAAATCCACTAATTTCAGAGATTTGGACTAAAATACCATTTTCGTGTTAAAACCGTTTTACAAATACATGTTAAAGATGTAGAGCATATGGAAAAACTTGAACACTTTAAGATGTACGTTCTAAGTTGTTTTTATTGTAGCCTCTATCAGCACTATTAGCAAAAGCTACCACAAATACATAAATCCACTAATTTCACAGATTTGGATTAAAATACCATTTTCGTGTTAAAACCTTTTTCACAAATACCTGTTAAACATGTAGACCATTTGGAAAAACTTGAACATTTTAAGATTTACGTTCAAAGTTGTTTTTCTTGTAGCCTCTATCAGCACTATTAGCAAAAGCTGCCACAAACTCATTAATCCTTAAGTTTCACGGATTTGGACTAAAATACCATTTTCGTATTAAAACCTTTTTACAAAAACATGCTTAACATGTAGAACATTTGGAAAAACTTGAACATTTTAAGATTTACGTTCAAAGTTGATTTTCTTGTAGCCTCTATCAGCACTATTAGCAAAAGCTACTACAAGCTCATTAATCCTTAAATTTCACAGATTTGGACTAAACTACCATTTTCGTGTTAAAACCTCTTTACAAATACATGTTAAACATGTAGAGCATTTGGAAAAACTTGAACCTTTTAAGATTTACGTTCAAAGTTGTTTTTCTTGTAGCCTCTATCAGCACTATTAGCAAAAGCTACCACAAAACCTTTTTCAGAAATACATACATGTAGAGCATTTAGGAAAATTTCAACATTCTTAGATTTACGTTCAAAATCTATTTGCCTGTTATCTGTATATTCGCTATAATCCAAAGCTACTACAAATACAGGTAACCATACTTGTAAGCTTCACAGATTTGGACTAAAATACCATTTTCGTGTTAAAACCTCTTTACAAATACATGCTAAACATGTAGAGCAATTGAAAAAACTTGAACATTTTAAGATTTACGTTCAAAGTTGTTTTTCTTGTAGCCTCCATCAGCACTATTAGCAAAAGCTACCACAAAACCTTTTTCACAAATACATACATGTAGAGCATTTAGGAAAATTTCAACATTCTTAGATTTACGTAAAAAATCTATTTGCCTGTTATCTGTATATTCGCTATAATCCAAAGCTACTACAAATACAGGTAACCATACTTGTAAGCTTCACAGATTTGGACTAAAATACCATTTTCGTGTTAAAACCTCTTTACAAATACATGCTAAACATGTAGAGCATTTGGAAAAACTTGAACATTTTAAGATTTACGTTCAAAGTTGTTTTCCTTGTAGCCTCTATCAGCACTATTAGCAAAAGCTACCACAAATACATAAATCCACTAACTTCACAGATTTGGACTAAAATACCATTTTCGTGTTAAAACCTTATTAAAAATACATGTTAAACATGTAGAGCATTTGGAAAAACTTGAATATTTTAAGATTTACGTTCAAAGTAGTTTTTCTTGCAGCCTCTATCAGCACTATTAGCAAAAGCTACCACAAAACCTTTTTCAGAAATACATACATGTAGAGCATTTAGGAAAATTTCAACATTCTTAGATTTACGTTCAAAATCTATTTGCCTGTTATCTGTATATTCGCTATAATCCAAAGCTACTACAAATACAGGTAACCATACTTGTAAGCTTCACAGATTTGGACTAAAATACCATTTTCGTGTTAAAACCTCTTTACAAATACATGTTAAACATGTAGAGCATTTGGAAAAACTTGAACCTTTTAAGATTTACGTTCAAAGTTGTTTTTCTTGTAGCCTCTATCAGCACTATTAGCAAAAGCTACCACAAAACCTTTTTCAGAAATACATACATGTAGAGCATTTAGGAAAATTTCAACATTCTTAGATTTACTTTCAAAATCTATTTGCCTGTTATCTGTATATTCGCTATAATCCAAAGCTACTACAAATACAGGTAACCATACTTGTAAGCTTCAGAGATTTGGACTGAAATACCATTTTCGTGTTAAAACCTCTTTACAAATACATGCTAAACATGTAGAGCATTTGGAAAAACTTGAACATTTTAAGATTTACGTTCAAAGTTGTTTTCCTTGTAGCCTCTATCAGCACTATTAGCAAAAGCTACCACAAATACATAAATCCACTAACTTCACAGATTTGGACTAAAATACCATTTTCGTGTTAAAACCTTATTAAAAATACATGTTAAACATGTAGAGCATTTGGAAAAACTTGAATATTTTAAGATTTACGTTCAAAGTAGTTTTTCTTGCAGCCTCTATCAGCACTATTACCAGAGCTACCACAAACTCATTAAACCTTAAATTTCACAGATTTGGACTAAAATACCATTTTCGTGTTAAAACCTTTTTCACAAATACCTGTTAAACATGTAGAGCATTTGGAAAAACTTGAACATTTTAAGATTTACGTTCAAAGTTGTTTTTCTTGTAGCCTCTATTAGCACTATTAGCAAAAGCTACCACAAATACATAAATCCACTCATTTTACAGATTTGGACTAAAATACCATTTTCGTGTTAAAACCTTATTAAAAATACATGTTAAACATGTAGAGCATTTGGAAAGACTTGAACATTTTAAGATTTACGTTCAAAGTTGTTTTTCTTGTAGCCTCTATTAGCACTATTAGCAAAAGCTACCACAAATACATAAATCCACTCATTTTACAGATTTGGACTAAAATACCATTTTCGTGTTAAAACATAATTACAAATACATGTTAAACATGTAGAGCATTTGGAAAAACTTGAACATTTTAAGATTTACGTTCAAAGTTGTTTTTCTTGTAGCCTCTATTAGCACTATTAGCAAAAGCTACCACAAATACATAAATCCACTCATTTTACAGATTTGGACTAAAATACCATTTTCGTGTTAAAACATAATTACAAATACATGTTAAACATGTAGAGCATTTGGAAAAACTTGAACATTTTAAGATTTACGTTCAAAGTTGTTTTTCTTGTAGCCTCTATCAGCACTATTAGCTAAAGATAGCACATATACATAAATCCACTAATTTTACCGATTTGGACTAAAATTCCATTTTCGTGTTAAAACCTTTTTCACAAATACTTGTTAAACATGTAGAGCATTTGGAAAAACTTGAACATTTTAAGATTTACGTTCAAAGTTGTTTTTCTTGTAGCCTCTATTAGCACTATTACCAAAAGCTACCACAAATACATAAATCCACTCATTTTACAGATTTGGACTAAAATACCATTTTCGTGTTAAAACCTCTTTACAAATACATGTTAAACATGTAGAGCATGTGGAAAAACTTGAACATTTTAAGATTTACGTTCAAAGTTGTTTTCCTTGTAGCCTCTATCAGCACTATTAGCAAAAGCTACCACAAATACATAAATCCACTAACTTCACAGATTTGGACTAAAATACCATTTTCGTGTTAAAACCTTATTAAAAATACATGTTAAACATGTAGAGCATTTGGAAAAACTTGAATATTTTAAGATTTACGTTCAAAGTAGTTTTTCTTGCAGCCTCTATCAGCACTATTACCAGAGCTACCACAAACTCATTAAACCTTAAATTTCACAGATTTGGACTAAAATACCATTTTCGTGTTAAAACCTTTTTACAAATACATGTTAAACAAGTAGAGCATATGGAAAAACTTGAACATTTTAAGATTTACGTTCAAAGTTGTTTTTATTGTAGCCTCTATCAGCACTATTATCAAAAGCTACCACAAATACATAAATCCACTAATTTCACAGATTTGGACTAAAATACCATTTTCGTGTTAAAACCTTTTTCACAAATACCTGTTAAACATGTAGAGCATTTGGAAAAACTTGAACATTTTAAGATTTACGTTCAAAGTTGTTTTTCTTGTAGCCTCTATCAGCACTATTAGCAAAAGCTACCACAAATACATAAATCCACTAATTTCACAGATTTGGACTAAAATACCATTTTCGTGTTAAAACCTTATTACAAATACATGTTAAACATGTAGAGCATTTGGAAAAACTTGAACATTTTAAGATTTACATTCAAAGTTGTTTTTCTTGTAGCCTCTATCAGTACAATTAGCAAAAGCTACCACAAATACATAAATCCACTAATTGTACAGATTTGGGCTAAAATACCATTTTCGTGTTAAAACTTTTTCACAAATACACGTTGTATATGTAGACCATTTGAAAAACTTGAACATTTTAAGATTTACGTTCAAAGTTGTTTTTCTTGTAGCCTCTATCAGCACTATTAGCAAAAGCTACCACAAACTCATTAATCCTTAAATTTCACAGATTTGGACTAAAATACCATTTTCGTGTTAAAACCTCTTTACAAATACATGCTAAACATGTAGAGCATTTGGAAAAACTTGAACATTTTAAGATTTTCGTTCAAAGTTGTTTTTCTTGTAGCCTCTATCAGCACTATTAGCAAAAGCTACCACAAATACATTAATCCACTAATTGTACAGATTTGGGCTAAAATACCATTTTCGTGTTAAAACTTTTTCACAAATACATGTTGTATATGTAGACCATTTGAAAAACTTGAACATTTTAAGATTTACGTTCAAAGTTTTTTTTTTGTAGCCTCTATCAGCACTATTAGCAAAAGCTACCACAAATACATAAATCCACTAATTTTACAGATTTGGACTAAAATACCATTTTCGTGTTAAAACCTTTTTACAAATACATGTTAAACATGTAGAGCATTTGGAAAAACTTGAACATTTTAAGATCTAGGTTCAAAGTTGTTTTTCTTGTAGCCTCTATTAGAACTATTAGCAAAAGCTACCACAAATACATAAATCCACTAATTGTACAGATTTGGACTAAAATACCATTTTCGTGTTAAAACCTTATCACAAATACATGTTAAACACGTAGAGCATTTGGAAAAACTTGAACATTTTAAGATTTACGTTCAAAGTTGTTTTTCTTGTAGCCTCTATTAGCACTATTAGCAAAAGCTACCACAAATACATAAATCCACTAATTTCACAGATTTGGACTAAAATACCATTTTCGTGTTAAAACCTTATTACAAATACATGTTAAACATGTAGAGCATTTGGAAAAACTTGAACATTTTAAGATTTACGTTCAAAGTTGTTTCTCTTGTAGCCTCTATCAGCACTATTAGCAAAAGCTACCACAAATACATAAATCCACTAATTTTACAGATTTGGACTAAAATACCATTTTCGTGCTAAAACCTTTTTACAAATACATGTTAAACATGTAGAGCATTTGGAAAAACTTGAACATTTTAAGATTTAGGTTCAAAGTTGTTTTTCTTGTAGCCTCTATTAGCACTATTAGCAAAAGCTACCACAAATACATAAATCCACTAATTTTACAGATTTGGACTAAAATACCATTTTCGTGTTAAAACCTTATTAAAAATACATGTTAAACATGTAGAGCATTTGGAAAGACTTGAACATTTTAAGATTTACGTTCAAAGTTATTTTTCTTGCAGCCTCTATCAGCACTATTAGCAAAAGTTACCACAAATACATAAATCCACTAATTTCACAGATTTGGACTAAAATACCATTTTCGTGTTAAAACCTTTTTAGAAATACATGTTAAACATGTAGAGCATTTGGAAAAACTTGAACATTTTAAGATTTACGTTCAAAGTTGTTTTCCTTGTAGCCTCTATCAGCACTATTAGCAAAAGTTACCACAAATACATAAATCCACTAATTTCACAGATTTGGACTAAAATACCATTTTCGTGTTAAAACCTTTTTAGAAATACATGTTAAACATGTAGAGCATTTGGAAAAACTTGAACATTTTAAGATTTACGTTCAAAGTTGTTTTCCTTGTAGCCTCTATTAGCACTATTAGCAAAAGCTACCACAAATACATAAATCCACTAATTTCACAGATTTGGACTAAAATACCATTTTCGTGTTAAAACCTTATTACAAATACATGTTAAACATGTAGAGCATTTGGAAAAACTTGAACATTTTAAGATTTACGTTCAAAGTTGTTTCTCTTGTAGCCTCTATCAGCACTATTAGCAAAAGCTACCACAAATACATAAATCCACTTATTTTACAGATTTGGACTAAAATACCATTTTCGTGCTAAAACCTTTTTACAAATACATGTTAAACATGTAGAGCATTTGGAAAAACTTGAACATTTTAAGATTTAGGTTCAAAGTTGTTTTTCTTGTAGCCTCTATTAACACTATTAGCAAAAGCTACCACAAATACATAAATCCACTAATTTTACAGATTTGGACTAAAATACCATTTTCGTGTTAAAACCTTATTAAAAATACATGTTAAACATGTAGAGCATTTGGAAAGACTTGAACATTTTAAGATTTACGTTCAAAGTTATTTTTCTTGCAGCCTCTATCAGCACTATTAGCAAAAGTTACCACAAATACATAAATCCACTAATTTCACAGATTTGGACTAAAATACCATTTTCGTGTTAAAACCTTTTTAGAAATACATGTTAAACATGTAGAGCATTTGGAAAAACTTGAACATTTTAAGATTTACGTTCAAAGTTGTTTTCCTTGTAGCCTCTATCAGCACTATTAGCAAAAGTTACCACAAATACATAAATCCACTAATTTCACAGATTTGGACTAAAATACCAATTTCGTGTTAAAACCTTATTAAAAATACATGTTAAACATGTAGAGCATTTGGAAAGACTTGAACATTTTAAGATTTACGTTCAAAGTTATTTTTCTTGCAGCCTCTATCAGCACTATTACCAAAGCTACCACAAACTCATTAAACCTTAAAATTACATACATGTAGAGCATTTAGGAAAATTTCAACATTCTTAGATTTACTTTCAAAATCTATTTGCCTGTTATCTGTATATTCGCTATAATCCAAAGCTACTACAAATACAGGTAACCATACTTGTAAGCTTCACAGATTTGGACTAAAATACCATTTTCGTGTTAAAACCTCTTTACAAATACATGCTAAACATGTAGAGCATTTGGAAAAACTTGAACATTTTAAGATTTACGTTCAAAGTTGTTTTCCTTGTAGCCTCTATCAGCACTATTAGCAAAAGCTACCACAAATACATAAATCCACTAACTTCACAGATTTGGACTAAAATACCATTTTCGTGTTAAAACCTTATTAAAAATACATGTTAAACATGTAGAGCATTTGGAAAAACTTGAATATTTTAAGATTTACGTTCAAAGTAGTTTTTCTTGCAGCCTCTATCAGCACTATTACCAGAGCTACCACAAACTCATTAAACCTTAAATTTCACAGATTTGGACTAAAATACCATTTTCGTGTTAAAACCTTTTTCACAAATACCTGTTAAACATGTAGAGCATTTGGAAAAACTTGAACATTTTAAGATTTACGTTCAAAGTTGTTTTTCTTGTAGCCTCTATTAGCACTATTAGCAAAAGCTACCACAAATACATAAATCCACTCATTTTACAGATTTGGACTAAAATACCATTTTCGTGTTAAAACCTTATTAAAAATACATGTTAAACATGTAGAGCATTTGGAAAGACTTGAACATTTTAAGATTTACGTTCAAAGTTGTTTTTCTTGTAGCCTCTATTAGCACTATTAGCAAAAGCTACCACAAATACATAAATCCACTCATTTTACAGATTTGGACTAAAATACCATTTTCGTGTTAAAACATAATTACAAATACATGTTAAACATGTAGAGCATTTGGAAAAACTTGAACATTTTAAGATTTACGTTCAAAGTTGTTTTTCTTGTAGCCTCTATTAGCACTATTAGCAAAAGCTACCACAAATACATAAATCCACTCATTTTACAGATTTGGACTAAAATACCATTTTCGTGTTAAAACATAATTACAAATACATGTTAAACATGTAGAGCATTTGGAAAAACTTGAACATTTTAAGATTTACGTTCAAAGTTGTTTTTCTTGTAGCCTCTATCAGCACTATTAGCTAAAGATAGCACATATACATAAATCCACTAATTTTACCGATTTGGACTAAAATTCCATTTTCGTGTTAAAACCTTTTTCACAAATACTTGTTAAACATGTAGAGCATTTGGAAAAACTTGAACATTTTAAGATTTACGTTCAAAGTTGTTTTTCTTGTAGCCTCTATTAGCACTATTAGCAAAAGCTACCACAAATACATAAATCCACTCATTTTACAGATTTGGACTAAAATACCATTTTCGTGTTAAAACCTCTTTACAAATACATGTTAAACATGTAGAGCATGTGGAAAAACTTGAACATTTTAAGATTTACGTTCAAAGTTGTTTTCCTTGTAGCCTCTATCAGCACTATTAGCAAAAGCTACCACAAATACATAAATCCACTAACTTCACAGATTTGGACTAAAATACCATTTTCGTGTTAAAACCTTATTAAAAATACATGTTAAACATGTAGAGCATTTGGAAAAACTTGAATATTTTAAGATTTACGTTCAAAGTAGTTTTTCTTGCAGCCTCTATCAGCACTATTACCAGAGCTACCACAAACTCATTAAACCTTAAATTTCACAGATTTGGACTAAAATACCATTTTCGTGTTAAAACCTTTTTACAAATACATGTTAAACAAGTAGAGCATATGGAAAAACTTGAACATTTTAAGATTTACGTTCAAAGTTGTTTTTATTGTAGCCTCTATCAGCACTATTATCAAAAGCTACCACAAATACATAAATCCACTAATTTCACAGATTTGGACTTAAATACCATTTTCGTGTAAAAACCTTTTTCACAAATACCTGTTAAACATGTAGAGCATTTGGAAAAACTTGAACATTTTAAGATTTACGTTCAAAGTTGTTTTTCTTGTAGCCTCTATCAGCACTATTAGCAAAAGCTACCACAAATACATAAATCCACTAATTTCACAGATTTGGACTAAAATACCATTTTCGTGTTAAAACCTTATTACAAATACATGTTAAACATGTAGAGCATTTGGAAAAACTTGAACATTTTAAGATTTACATTCAAAGTTGTTTTTCTTGTAGCCTCTATCAGTACAATTAGCAAAAGCTACCACAAATACATAAATCCACTAATTGTACAGATTTGGGCTAAAATACCATTTTCGTGTTAAAACTTTTTCACAAATACACGTTGTATATGTAGACCATTTGAAAAACTTGAACATTTTAAGATTTACGTTCAAAGGTGTTTTTCTTGTAGCCTCTATCAGCACTATTAGCAAAAGCTACCACAAACTCATTAATCCTTAAATTTCACAGATTTGGACTAAAATACCATTTTCGTGTTAAAACCTCTTTACAAATACATGCTAAACATGTAGAGCATTTGGAAAAACTTGAACATTTTAAGATTTTCGTTCAAAGTTGTTTTTCTTGTAGCCTCTATCAGCACTATTAGCAAAAGCTACCACAAATACATTAATCCACTAATTGTACAGATTTGGGCTAAAATACCATTTTCGTGTTAAAACTTTTTCACAAATACATGTTGTATATGTAGACCATTTGAAAAACTTGAACATTTTAAGATTTACGTTCAAAGTTTTTTTTTTGTAGCCTCTATCAGCACTATTAGCAAAAGCTACCACAAATACATAAATCCACTAATTTTACAGATTTGGACTAAAATACCATTTTCGTGTTAAAACCTTTTTACAAATACATGTTAAACATGTAGAGCATTTGGAAAAACTTGAACATTTTAAGATCTAGGTTCAAAGTTGTTTTTCTTGTAGCCTCTATTAGAACTATTAGCAAATGCTACCACAAATACATAAATCCACTAATTGTACAGATTTGGACTAAAATACCATTTTCGTGTTAAAACCTTATCACAAATACATGTTAAACACGTAGAGCATTTGGAAAAACTTGAACATTTTAAGATTTACGTTCAAAGTTGTTTTTCTTGTAGCCTCTATTAGCACTATTAGCAAAAGCTACCACAAATACATAAATCCACTAATTTCACAGATTTGGACTAAAATACCATTTTCGTGTTAAAACCTTATTACAAATACATGTTAAACATGTAGAGCATTTGGAAAAACTTGAACATTTTAAGATTTACGTTCAAAGTTGTTTCTCTTGTAGCCTCTATCAGCACTATTAGCAAAAGCTACCACAAATACATAAATCCACTAATTTTACAGATTTGGACTAAAATACCATTTTCGTGCTAAAACCTTTTTACAAATACATGTTAAACATGTAGAGCATTTGGAAAAACTTGAACATTTTAAGATTTAGGTTCAAAGTTGTTTTTCTTGTAGCCTCTATTAGCACTATTAGCAAAAGCTACCACAAATACATAAATCCACTAATTTTACAGATTTGGACTAAAATACCATTTTCGTGTTAAAACCTTATTAAAAATAAACATGTAGAGCATTTGGAAAGACTTGAACATTTTAAGATTTACGTTCAAAGTTGTTTTTCTTGCAGCCTCTATCAGCACTATTACCAAAGCTACCACAAACTCATTAAACCTTAAATTTCACAGATTTGGATTAAAATACCATTTTCGTGTTAAAACCTTTTAACAAATACATGTTAAAGATGTAGAGCATATGGAAAAACTTCAACATTTTAAGATGTACGTTCAAAGTTGTTTTTATTGTAGCCTCTATCAGCACTATTAGCAAAAGCTACCACAAATACATAAATCCACTAATTTCACAGATTTGGACTAAAATACCATTTTCGTGTTAAAACCTTTTTCACAAATACCTGTTAAACATGTAGACCATTTGGAAAAACTTGAACATTTTAAGATTTACGTTCAAAGTTGTTTTTCTTGTAGCCTCTATCAGCACTATTAGCAAAAGCTGCCACAAACTCATTAATCCTTAAGTTTCACGGATTTGGACTAAAATACCATTTTCGTATTAAAACCTTTTTACAAAAACATGCTTAACATGTAGAACATTTGGAAAAACTTGAAAATTTTAAGATTTACGTTCAAAGTTGTTTTTCTTGTAGCCTCTATCAGCACTATTAGCAAAAGCTACCACAAATACATAAATCCACTAATTTTACAGATTTGGACTAAAATACCATTTTCGTGTTAAAACCTTTTTCACAAATACATGTTGTATATGTAGACCATTTGGAAAAACTTGAACATTTTAAGATTTACGATCAAAGTTGTTTTTCTTGTAGCCTCTATCAACACTATTAGCAAAAGCTACCACAAATACATAAATCCACTAATTTCACAGACTTGGATCAAAATACCATTTTCGTGTTAAAACCTTTTTTACAAATACTTGTTAAACATGTAGAGCATTTGGAAAAACTTGAACATTTTAAGATTTACGTTCAAAGTTGATTTTCTTGTAGCCTCTATCAGCACTATTAGCAAAAGCTACCACAAATACATAAATCCACTAATTTTACAGATTTGGACTTAAATACCATATTCGTCTTAAAACATGTTGCGCATGTAGAGCATTTGGAAAAACTTGAACATTATAAGATTTACATTCAAAGTGGTTTTTCTTGTAGCTTCTATCAGCACTATTAGCAAAAGCTACCACAAATACATAAATCCACTAATTTTACAGATTTGGACTTAAATACCATATTCGTCTTAAAACATGTTGTGCATGTAGAGCATTTGGAAAAACTTGAACATTATAAGATTTACGTTCAAAGTGGTTTTTCTTGTAGCTTCTATCAGCACAATTAGCAAAAGCTACCACAATCCCTTTTTCACAAAGCTACTACAAGTTCATTAATCCTTAAATTTCACAGATTTGGACTAAAATACCATTTTCGTGTTAAAACCTCTTTACAAATACATATTAAACATGTAGAGCATTTGGAAAAACTTGAACCTTTTAAGATTTACGTTCAAAGTTGTTTTTCTTGTAGCCTCTATCAGCACTATTAGCAAAAGCTACCACAAATACATAAATCCACTAATTTCACAGATTTGGACTAAAATACCATTCTCGTGTTAAAACCTTATTACAAATACATGTTAAACATGTAGAGCATTTGGAAAAACTTGAACATTTTAAGATTTACGTTCAAAGTTGTTTTTCTTGTAGCCTCTATCAGCACTATTAGCAAAAGCTACCACAAATACATAAATCCACTAATTTTACAGATTTGGACTAAAATACCATTTTCGTGTTAAAACTTTTTCACAAATACACGTTGTATATGTAGACCATTTGAAAAACTTGAACATTTTAAGATTTAGGTTCAAAGTTGTTTTTCTTGTAGCCTCTATTAGCACTATTAGCAAAAGCTACCACAAATACATAAATCCACTAATTTTACAGATTTGGACTAAAATACCATTTTCGTGTTAAAACCTTATTAAAAATAAACATGTAGAGCATTTGGA
The DNA here is from genome assembly GCF_042242935.1 of Bactrocera oleae. Classification (NCBI taxonomy): domain Eukaryota; kingdom Metazoa; phylum Arthropoda; class Insecta; order Diptera; family Tephritidae; genus Bactrocera; species Bactrocera oleae. The sequence goes on from NC_091536.1 coordinate 27,901,705, forward strand.
AAGACTTGAACATTTTAAGATTTACGTTCAAAGTTGTTTTTCTTGCAGCCTCTATCAGCACTATTACCAAAGCTACCACAAACTCATTAAACCTTAAATTTCACAGATTTGGATTAAAATACCATTTTCGTGTTAAAACCTTTTAACAAATACATGTTAAAGATGTAGAGCATATGGAAAAACTTCAACATTTTAAGATGTACGTTCAAAGTTGTTTTTATTGTAGCCTCTATCAGCACTATTAGCAAAAGCTACCACAAATACATAAATCCACTAATTTCACAGATTTGGACTAAAATACCATTTTCGTGTTAAAACCTTTTTCACAAATACCTGTTAAACATGTAGACCATTTGGAAAAACTTGAACATTTTAAGATTTACGTTCAAAGTTGTTTTTCTTGTAGCCTCTATCAGCACTATTAGCAAAAGCTGCCACAAACTCATTAATCCTTAAGTTTCACGGATTTGGACTAAAATACCATTTTCGTATTAAAACCTTTTTACAAAAACATGCTTAACATGTAGAACATTTGGAAAAACTTGAAAATTTTAAGATTTACGTTCAAAGTTGTTTTTCTTGTAGCCTCTATCAGCACTATTAGCAAAAGCTACCACAAATACATAAATCCACTAATTTTACAGATTTGGACTAAAATACCATTTTCGTGTTAAAACCTTTTTCACAAATACATGTTGTATATGTAGACCATTTGGAAAAACTTGAACATTTTAAGATTTACGATCAAAGTTGTTTTTCTTGTAGCCTCTATCAACACTATTAGCAAAAGCTACCACAAATACATAAATCCACTAATTTCACAGACTTGGATCAAAATACCATTTTCGTGTTAAAACCTTTTTTACAAATACTTGTTAAACATGTAGAGCATTTGGAAAAACTTGAACATTTTAAGATTTACGTTCAAAGTTGATTTTCTTGTAGCCTCTATCAGCACTATTAGCAAAAGCTACCACAAATACATAAATCCACTAATTTTACAGATTTGGACTTAAATACCATATTCGTCTTAAAACATGTTGTGCATGTAGAGCATTTGGAAAAACTTGAACATTATAAGATTTACGTTCAAAGTGGTTTTTCTTGTAGCTTCTATCAGCACTATTAGCAAAAGCTACCACAAATACATAAATCCACTAATTTTACAGATTTGGACTTAAATACCATATTCGTCTTAAAACATGTTGTGCATGTAGAGCATTTGGAAAAACTTGAACATTATAAGATTTACGTTCAAAGTGGTTTTTCTTGTAGCTTCTATCAGCACAATTAGCAAAAGCTACCACAATCCCTTTTTCACAAAGCTACTACAAGTTCATTAATCCTTAAATTTCACAGATTTGGACTAAAATACCATTTTCGTGTTAAAACCTCTTTACAAATACATATTAAACATGTAGAGCATTTGGAAAAACTTGAACCTTTTAAGATTTACGTTCAAAGTTGTTTTTCTTGTAGCCTCTATCAGCACTATTAGCAAAAGCTACCACAAATACATAAATCCACTAATTTCACAGATTTGGACTAAAATACCATTCTCGTGTTAAAACCTTATTACAAATACATGTTAAACATGTAGAGCATTTGGAAAAACTTGAACATTTTAAGATTTACGTTCAAAGTTGTTTTTCTTGTAGCCTCTATCAGCACTATTAGCAAAAGCTACCACAAATACATAAATCCACTAATTTTACAGATTTGGACTTAAATACCATATTCGTCTTAAAACATGTTGTGCATGTAGAGCATTTGGAAAAACTTGAACATTATAAGATTTACGTTCAAAGTGGTTTTTCTTGTAGCTTCTATCAGCACAATTAGCAAAAGCTACCACAATCCCTTTTTCACAAATACATACATGTAGAGCATTTGAGAAAATTTCAACATTATTAGATTTACGTTCAAAATCTATTTGCCTGTTATCTGTATATTCGCTATAATCCAAAGCTACTACAAATACAGGTAACCATACTTGTAAGCTTCACAGATTTGGACTAATATACCATTTTCGTGTTAAAACCTCTTTACAAATACATGCTAAACATGTAGAGCAATTGAAAAAACTTGAAAATTTTAAGATTTACGTTCAAAGTTGCTTTTCTTGTAGCCTCCATCAGCACTATTAGCAAAAGCTACCACAAAACCTTTTTCACAAATACATACATGTAGAGCATTTAGGAAAATTTCAACATTCTTAGATTTACGTTCAAAATCTATTTGCCTGTTATCTGTATATTCGCTATAATCCAAAGCTTCTACAAATACAGGTAACCATACTTGTAAGCTTCACAGATTTGTACTAAATTACCATTTTCGCAAATACATACATGTTAAGCATTTGGGAAAATTTGAACACTCTTAGATTTACGACCAAAGTCTAGTTGCTTGTTACCTGTATATTCACTAAAACCAAAAGCTACCACAAATACATGAAACAATTAACTTTACACATTTGGACTTAAACACTCTTTTCGTATTAAAACCTATTTGACAAATACAAACTTATAGATCATTTGAGAAAACTTGAACATTCTTAGATTAATGTTAAAAGTCTATTTTCTGGTACCCTGTATCATCCCTTTTAGCAAAAGCTATGTCATAAATCATATATCATAAATCATATCAACATCGCAGATTTGGACTAAAATACCATATTCGTCTTAAAACCTTTTTCACAAATACATGTTGTAAATGTAGAGCATTTGGAAAAACTTGAACATTTTAAGATTTAAGTTCAAAGTTGTTTTTCTTGTAGCCTCTATCAGCACTTTTAGCAAAAGCTACCACAAAACCTTTTTCACAAATACATACATGTAGAGCATTTAGGAAAATTTCAACATTTTTAGATTTACGTTCAAAACCTATTTGCCTGTTATCTGTATATACGCTATAATCCAAAGCTACTATAAATACAGGTAACCATACTTGTAAGCTTCACAGATTTGGAGTAAATTACCATTTTCGCAAATACATACATGTTGAGCATTTGGGAAAATTTGAACACTCTTAGATTTACGACCAAAGTCTAGTTCCTTCTTACCTGTATATTCACTAAAACCAAAAGCTACCACAAATACATGAAACAATTAACTTTACACATTTGGACTTAAACACTCTTTTCGTATTAAAACCTATTTGACAAATACAAACTTATAGATCATTTGGGAAAACTTGAACATTCTTAGATTAATGTTAAAAGTCTATTTTCTGGTACCCTGTATCATCCCTTTTAGCAAAAGCTATGTCATAAATCATATATCATAAATCATATCAACATCGCAGATTTGGACTAAAATACCATATTCGTCTTAAAACCTTTTTCACAAATACATGTTGTAAATGTAGAGCATTTGGAAAAACTTGAACATTTTAAGATTTAAGTTCAAAGTTGTTTTTCTTGTAGCCTCTATCAGCACTATTAGCAAAAGCTACCACAAAACCTTTTTCACAAATACATACATGTAGAGCATTTAGGAAAATTTCAACATTCTTAGATTTACGTTCAAAATCTATTAGCCTGTTATCTGTATATTCGCTATAATCCAAAGCTACTACAAATACTTGTAAGCTTCACAGATTTGGACAAAATTACCATTTTCGCAAATACATACATGTTGGGCATTTGGGAAAATTTGAACACTCTTAGATTTACGACCAAAGTCTAGTTGCTTGTTACCTGTATATTCACTAAAACCAAAAGCTTCCACAAATACATGAAACAATTAACTTTACACATTTGGACTAAAACACTCTTTTCGTGTTAAAACCTATTTCACAAATACAAACTTATAGATCATTTGGGAAAACTTGAACATTCTTAGATTAACGTTACAAGTCTATTTTCTGGTACCCTGTATCATCCCTTTTAGCAAAAGCTATGTCATAAATCATTATCATTAATCATATCAACATCGCAGATATGGACTAAAATACCATATTCGTCTTAAAACCTTTTTCACAAATACATGTTGTACATGTAGAGCATTTGGAAAAACTTGAAAATTTTAAGATTTACGTTCAAAGTTGTTTTTCTTGTAGCCTCTCTCAGCACTATTAGCAAAAGCTACCACAAATACATAAATCCACTAATTTCACAGATTTGGACTAAAATACCATATTCGTCTTAAAACATATTGTGCATGTAGAGCATTTGGAAAAGCTTGAACATTTTAAGATTTACGTTCAAAGTTGTTTTTCTTGTAGCCTCTATCAGCACTATTAGCAAAAGCTACCACAAAACCATAAATCCACTAATTTTACAGATTTGGACTAAAATACCATTTTCGTGTTAAAACCGTATTACAAATACTTGTTAAACATGTAGGGCATTTGGAAAAACTTGAACATTTTAAGATTTACGTACAAAGTTGTTTTTCTTGTAGCCTCTATCAGCACTATTAGCAAAAGCTACCACAAAACCATAAATCCACTAATTTTACAGATTTGGACTAAAATACCATATTCGTCTTAAAACCTTTTTCACAAATACATGTTGTACATGTAGAGCATTTGGAAAAACTTGAACATTTTAAGATTTACGTTCAAAGTTGTTTTTCTTGTAGCTTCTCTCAGCACTATTAGCAAAAGCTACCACAAATACATAAATCCACTAGTTTCACAGATTTGGACTAAAATACCATTTTCGTGTTAAAACCTTTTTGACATATACTTGTTAAACATGTAGAGCATTTGGAAAAACTTGAACATTTTAAGATTTACGTTCAAAGTTGTTTTTCTTGTAGCCTCTATCAGCACTATTAGCAAATAACATAAATCCACAAATACATAAATCCACTAATTTTACAGATTTGGACTAAAATACCATTTTTGCTTTAAAAAATTTTTCACAAATACATGTTAAACATGTGGAGCATTTGGAAAAACTTGAACATTTTAAGATTTACGTTCAAAGTAGTTTTTCTTGTAGCCTCTATCAGCACTATTAGCAAAAGCTACCACAAATACATAAATCCACTAATTTCACAGATTTGGACTAAAATATCATTTTCGTGTTACAACCTTATTACAAATACATGTTAAACATGTAGAGCATTTGGAAAAACTTGAATATTTTAAGATTTACATTCAAAGTTGTTTTTCTTGTAGCCTCTATCAGTACAAATAGCAAAAGCTACCACAAATACATAAATCCACTAATTGTACAGATTTGGGCTAAAATACCATTTTCGTGTTAAAACTTTTTTACAAATACATGTTGTATATGTAGACCATTTGAAAAACTTGAACAATTTAAGATTTACGTTCAAAGTTTTTTTCCTTGTAGCCTCTATCAGCACTATTAGCAAAAGCTACCACAAACTCATTAATCCTTAAATTTCACAGATTTGGACTAAAATACCATTTTCGTATTAAAACCTCTTTACAAATACATGCTAAACATGTAGAACATTTGGAAAAGCTTGAACATTTTAAGATTTACGTTCAAAGTTGTTTTTCTTGTAGCCTCTATCAGCACTATTAGCAAAAGCTACCACAAATACAAATGTCCACTAATTGTACAGATTTGGGCTAAAATACCATTTTCGTGTTAAAACTTTTTCACAAATACATGTTGTATATGTAGACCATTTGAAAAACGTGAACATTTTAAGATTTAGGTTCAAAGTTTTTTTTTTGTAGCCTCTATCAGCACTATTAGCAAAAGCTTCCACAAACTCACTAATCCTTAAATTTCACAGATTTGGACTAAAATACCATTTTCATGTTAAAACCTTTTTTACAAATACTTGTTAAACATGTAGAGCATTTGGTAAAACTTGAACATTTTAAGATTTACGTTCAAAGTTGTTTTACTTGTAGTCTCTATCAGCACTATTAGCAAAAGCTACCACAAATACATAAATCCACAAATTTTACAGATTTGGACTAAAATACCATTTTCGTGTTAAAACCTTTTTCACAAATACTTGTTAAACATGTAGAGCATTTCTTAAAACTTGAACATTTTAAGATTTACGTTCAAAGTTGTTTTTCTTGTAGCCTCTATCAGCACTATTAGCAAAAGCTACCACAAATACATAAATCCACTAATTTTACAGATTTGGACTAAAATACCATTTTCGTGTTAAAACCGTTTTACAAATACATGTTAAACATGTAGAGCATTTGGAAAAACTTGAACATTTTAAGATTTACGTACCAAGTTGTTTTCCTTGTAGCCTCTATCAGCACTATTAGCAAAAGCTACGACAAATACATAAATCCACTAATTTCACAGATTTGGACTAAAATACCATTTTCGTGTTAAAACCTTATTAAAAATACATGTTAAACATGTAGAGCATTTGGAAAAACATGAACATTTTAAGATTTACGTTCAAAGTTGTTTTTCTTGCAGCCTCTATCAGCACTATTACCAAAGCTACCACAAACTCATTAAACCTTAAATTTCACAGATTTGGACTAAAATACCATTTTCGTGTTAAAACCTTTTTCCAAATACATGCTAAACATGTAGAGCATATGGAAAAACTTGAACATTTTAAGATTTACGTTCAAAGTTGTTTTTCTTGTAGCCTCTATCAGCACTATTAGCAAAAGCTACCACAAATACATAAATCCACTAATTTCACAGATTTGGACTAAAATACCATTTTCGTGTTAAAACCTTTTTACAAAAACATGAAGAACATTTGGAAAAACTTGAACATTGCGAGATTTACGTTCAAAGTTGTTTTTCTTGTAGCCTCTATCAGCACTATTAGCAAAAGCTACCACAAATACATAAATCCACTAATTTTACAGATTTGGACTAAAATACCATTTTCGTGCTAAAACCTTTTTCACAAATACATTTTGTATATGTAGACCATTTGGAAAAACTTGAACATTTCAAGATTTACGATCAAAGTTGTTTGTCTTGTAGCCTTTATCAACACTATTAGCAAAAGCTACCACAAATACATAAATCCACTAATTTCACAGATTTGGATCAAAATACCATTTTCGTGTTAAATCCTTTTTCACAAATACTTGTTAAACATGTAGAGCATTTGGAAAAACTTGAACATTTTAAGATTTACGTTCAAAGTTGTTTTTCTTGTAGCCTCTATCAGCACTATTAGCCAAAGCTACCACAAGCTCAGTAATCCTTAAATTTCACAGATTTGGACTAAAATACCATTTTCGTGTTAAAACCTCTTTACAAATACATGCTAAACATGTAGAGCATTTGGAAAAACTTGAACATTTTAATATTTACGTTCAAAGTTGTTTTTCTTGTAGCCTCTATCAGCACTATTAGCAAAAGCTACCACAAATACATAAATCCACTAATTTTACAGATTTTGACTAAAATACCATTTTCGTGTTAAAACCTTTTTACAAATACATGTTAAACATGTAGAGAATTTGGAAAAACTTGAACATTTTAAGATTTACGTTCAGAGTTGTTATTTTTTGTAGCCTCTATTAGAACTATTAGCAGAAGCTACCACAAATACATAAATCCACTTATTGTACAGATTTGGACTAAAATACCATTTTCGTGTTAAAACCTTATTACAAATACATGTTAAACATGTAGAGCATTTGGAAAAACTTGAACATTTTAAGATTTACGTTCAAAGTTGTTTTTCTTGTAGCCTCTATCAGCACTTATTGCTTGTTACCTGTATATTCACTAAAACCAAAAGCTACCACAAATACATGAAACAATTAACTTTACACATTTGGACTTCAACACTCTTTTCGTGTTAAAACCTATTTCACAAATACAAACCTATAGATCATTTGGGAAAACTTGAACATTCTTAGATTAATGTTAAAAATCTATTTTCTGGTACCCTGTATCATCCCTTTTAGCAAAAGCTATGTCATAAATCATATCAACATCGCAGATTTGGACTAAAATACCATATTCGTATTTGGAAAAACTTGAACATTTTAAGATTTAAGTTCAAAGTTGTTTTTCTTGTAGCCTCTATCAGCACTATTAGCAAAAGCTAACACAAAACCTTTTTCACAAATACATACATGTAGAGCATTTGGGAAAATTTCAACACTGTTAGATTTACGACCAAAGTCTAGTTGCTTGTTACCTGTATATTCGCTATAATCAAAAGCTTCTACAAATACATGTAAACATACTTGTAAGCTTCACAGATTTGGACTAAAATACCATTTTCGCAAATACATACATGTTGAGCATTTGGGAAAATTTGAACACCCTTAGATTTACGACCAAAGTCTAGTTGCTTGTTACCTGTATATTCACTAAAATCAAAAGCTACCACAAATACATGAAACAATTAACTTTACAGATTTGGACTTAAATACCAATTTCGTGTTAAAACCTTTTTCACAAATACAAACTTATAGATCATTTGGGAAGACTGGAACATTCTTCGATTAACGTTAAAAGTCTCTTTTCTTGTATCCTGTATTATCCCGTTTAGCAAAAGCTATGTGAGAAATCATATATCATAAAGCATATCAACATCGCAGATTTGGACTAAAATACCATTTTCGTTTTAAAAACTTTTTCACAAATACATGTTGTACATGTAGAGCATTTGGAAAAACTTGAACATTTTAAGATTTACGTTCAAAGTTGTTTTTCTTGTAGCCTCTATCAGCACTATTAGCAAAAGCTACCACAAATACATAAATCCACTAATTTCACAGATTTGGACTAAAATACCATTTTCGTGTTAAAACCTTTTTGACATATACTTGTTAAACATGTAAAGCATTTGGAAAAACTTGAACATTTTAAGATTTACGTTCAAAGTTGTTTTTCTTGTAGCCTCTATCAGCACTATTAGCAAAAGCTACCACAAATACATAAATGCACAATTTTTACAAATTTGGACTAAAATACCATTTTTGCTTTAAAAAATTTTTCACAAATACATGTTAAACATGTAGAGCATTTGGAAAAACTTGAACATTTTAAGATTTACGTTCAAAGTTGTTTTTCTTGTAGCCTCTATCAGCACTATTAGCAAAAGCTACCACAAATACATAAATCCACTAATTTCACAGATTTGGACTAAAATACCATTTTCGTCTTGAAACCTTTTTACAAATACATGTTAAACATGTAGAGAATTTGGAAAAACTTGAACATTTTAAAATATACGTTCAGAGTTGTTTTTTTTTGTAGCCTCTATTAGAACTATTAGCAGAAGCTACCACAAATACATAAATCCACTAATTGTACAGATTTGGACTAAAATACCATTTTCGTGTTAAAACCTTATTACAAATACATGTTAAACATGTAGAGCATTTGGAAAAACTTGAACATTTTAAGATTTACGTTCAAAGTTGTTTTTCTTGTAGCCTCTATCAGCACTATTAGCAAAAGCTAACACAAAACCTTTTTCACAAATACATACATGTAGAGCATTTGGGAAAATTTCAACACTGTTAGATTTACGACCAAAGTCTAGTTGCTTGTTACCTGTATATTCGCTATAATCAAAAGCTTCTACAAATACATGTAAACATACTTGTAAGCTTCACAGATTTGGACTAAAATACCATTTTCGCAAATACATACATGTTGAGCATTTGGGAAAATTTGAACACCCTTAGATTTACGACCAAAGTCTAGTTGCTTGTTACCTGTATATTCACTAAAATCAAAAGCTACCACAAATACATGAAACTATTAACTTTACAGATTTGGACTTAAAGACCAATTTCGTGTTAAAACCTTTTTCACAAATACAAACTTATAGATCATTTGGGAAGACTGGAACATTCTTCGATTAACGTTAAAAGTCTCTTTTCTTGTATCCTGTATTATCCCGTTTAGCAAAAGCTATGTGAGAAATCATATATCATAAAGCATATCAACATCGCAGATTTGGACTAAAATACCATTTTCGTTTTAAAAACTTTTTCACAAATACATGTTGTACATGTAGAGCATTTGGAAAAACTTGAACATTTTAAGATTTACGTTCAAAGTTGTTTTTCTTGTAGCCTCTATCAGCACTATTAGCAAAAGCTACCACAAATACATAAATCCACTAATTTCACAGATTTGGACTAAAATACCATTTTCGTGTTAAAACCTTTTTGACATATACTTGTTAAACATGTAAAGCATTTGGAAAAACTTGAACATTTTAAGATTTACGTTCAAAGTTGTTTTTCTTGTAGCCTCTATCAGCACTATTAGCAAAAGCTACCACAAATACATAAATGCACAATTTTTACAAATTTGGACTAAAATACCATTTTTGCTTTAAAAAATTTTTCACAAATACATGTTAAACATGTAGAGCATTTGGAAAAACTTGAACATTTTAAGATTTACGTTCAAAGTTGTTTTTCTTGTAGCCTCTATCAGCACTATTAGCAAAAGCTACCACAAATACATAAATCCACTAATTTCACAGATTTGGACTAAAATACCATTTTCGTCTTGAAACCTTTTTACAAATACATGTTAAACATGTAGAGAATTTGGAAAAACTTGAACATTTTAAAATATACGTTCAGAGTTGTTTTTTTTTGTAGCCTCTGTTAGAACTATTAGCAAAAGCTACCACAAATACATAAATCCACTAATTTCACAGATTTGGACTAAAATACCATTTTCGTGTTAAAACCTTATTACAAATACATGTTAAACATGTAGAGCATTTGGAAAAACTTGAACATTTTAAGATTTACGTTCAAAGTTGTTTTTCTTGTAGCCTCTATCAGCACTTATTGCTTGTTACCTGTATAATCACTAAAACCAAAAGCTACCACAAATACATGACACAATTAACTTTACACATTTGGACTTAAACACTCTTTTTGTGTTAAAACCTATTTCACAAATACAAACTTATAGATCATTTGGGAAAACTTGAACATTCTTAGATTAATGTTAAAAGTCTATTTTCTGGTACCCTGTATCATCCCTTTTAGCAAAAGCTATGTTATAAATCATTTATCATAAATCATATCAACATCGCAGATTTGGACTAAAATACCATATTCGTATTTGGAAAAACTTGAACATTTTAAGATTTAAGTTCAAAGTTGTTTTTCTTGTAGCCTCTATCAGCACTATTAGCAAAAGCTAACACAAAACCTTTTTCACAAATACATACATGTAGAGCATTTGGGAAAATTTCAACACTCTTGGATTTACGACCAAAGTCTAGTTGCTTGTTACCTGTATATTCGCTATAATCAAAAGCTACTACAAATACATGTAAACATACTTGTAAGCTTCACAGATTTGGACTAAAATACCATTTTCGCAAATACATACATGTTGAGCATTTGGGAAAATTTGAACACCCTTAGATTTACGACCAAAGTCTAGTTGCTTGTTACCTGTATATTCACTAAAATCAAAAGCTACCACAAATACATGAAACAATTAACTTTACAGATTTGGACTTAAATACCAGTTTCGTGTTAAAACCTTTTTCACAAATACAAACTTATAGATCATTTGGGAAGACTGGAACATTCTTCGATTAACGTTAAAATCTCTTTTCTTGTATCCTGTATTATCCCGTTTAGCAAAAGGTATGTGAGAAATCATATATCATAAAGCATATCAACATCGCAGATTTGGACTAAAATACCATTTTCGTTTTAAAAACTTTTTCACAAATACATGTTGTACATGTAGAGCATTTGGAAAAACTTGAACATTTTAAGATGTTCAAAGTTGTTTTTCTTGTAGCCTTTATCAGCACTATTAGCAAAAGCTACCACAAATACATAAATGCACAATTTTTACAGATTTGGACTAAAATACCATTTTTGCTTTAAAAATTTTTTCACAAATACATGTTAAACATGTAGAGCATTTGGAAAAACTTGAACATTTTAAGATTTACGTTCAAAGTTGTTTTTCTTGTAGCCTCTATCAGCACTATTAGCAAAAGCTACCACAAATACATAAATCCACTAATTTCACAGATTCGGACTAAAATACCATTTTCGTCTTGAAACCTTATTACAAATACATGTTAAACATGTAGAGCATTTGGAAAAACTTGAACATTTTAAGATTTACATTCAAAGTTGTTTTTCTTGTAGCCTCTATCAGTACAATTAGCAAAAGCTACCACGAATACGTAAATCCACTAATTTCACAGATTTGGACTAAAATACCATTTCCGTGTTAAAACCTTTTTCACAAATACTTGTTAAACATGTAGAACATTTGGAAAAACTTGAATATTTTAACATTTACGTTCAAAGTTGTTTTTCTTGTAGCCTCTATCAACACTATTAGCAAAAGCTACCACAAATACATAAATCCACTAATTGTACAGATTTAGGCTAAAATACCATTTTCGTGTTAAAACTTTTTCACAAATACATGTTGTATATGTAGACCATTTGAAAAACTTGAACACTTTAAGATTTACGTTCAAAGTTTTTTTTTTTTGTAGCCTCTATCAGCACTATTAGCAAAAGCTGCCACAAACTCACTAATACTTAAATTTCACAAATTTAGACTAAAATACCAATTTCGTGTTAAAACCTCTTTACAAATACATGCTAAACATGTAGAGCATTTGGAAAAACTTGAACATTTTAAGATATACGTTCAAAGTTGTTTTTCTTGTAGCCTCTATCAGCACTATTAGCAAAAGCTACCACAAACTCATTAACCCTTAAATTTCACAGATTTGGACTAAAATACCATTTTCGTAATAAAACCACTTTACAGATACGTGCTAAACATGTAGAACATTTGGAAAAACTTGAACATTTTAAGATTTACGTTCAAAGTGTTTTTTCTTGTAGGCTCTATCAGCACTATTAGCAAAAGCTACCACAAATCCATTAATCCTTAAATTTCACAGATTTGGACTAAAATACCATTTTCGTGTTAAAACCTCTTTACAAATACGTGCTAAACATGTAGAGCATTTAGAAAAACTTGAACATTTTAAGATATACGTTTAAAGTTGTTTTTCTTGTAGCCTCTATCAGCACTATTAGCAAAAGCTACCACAAACTCAATAATCCTTAAATTTCACAGATTTGGACTAAAATACCATTTTCGTGTTAAAACCTTTTTACAAATACATGTTAAACATGTAGAGCATTTGGAAAAACTTGAACAGTTTAAGATATACGTTCAAAGTTGTTTTTCTTGTAGCCTCTATCAGCACTATTAGCAAAAGCTACCACAAACTCATTAACCCTTAAATTTCCCAGACTTGGACTAAAATACCATTTTCATAATAAAACCTCTTTACAAATACGTGCTTAACATGTAGAACATTTGGAAAAACTTGAACATTTTAAGATTTACGTTCAAAGTTGTTTTTCTTGTAGCCTCTATCAGCACTATTAGCAAAAGCTACCACAAACTCATTAATCCTTAAATTTCACAGATTTGGACTAAAATACCATTTTCGTGTTAAAACCTTTTTACAAATACATGTTAAACATGTAGAGCATTTAGAAAAACTTGAACATTTTAAGATATACGTTCAAATTTGTTTTCCTTGTAGCCTCTATCAGCCCTATTAGCAAAAGCTACCACAAAACCTTTTTCACAAATACATACATGTAGAGCATTTGGGAAAATTTGAACACTCCTAGATTTACGACCAAAGTCTAGTTGCTTGTTACCTGTATATTCACTAAAATCAAAAGCTAGTACAAATACCTGTAACCATACTTGTAAGCTTCACAGATTTCGACTAAATTACCATTTTCGCAAATACATACATGTTGAGCATTTGGGAAAATTTTAACACTCTTAGATTTACGACCAAAGTCTAGTTGCTTGTTACCTGTATATTCACTAAAATCAAAAGCTACCACAAGTACATGAAACAATTAACTTTACAGATTTGGACTTAAATACCATTTTCGTGTTAAAACCTACTTCACAAATACAAACCATTAGATCATTTGGGAAGACTTGAACATTCTTAGATTAACGTTAAAAGTCTATTTTCTTGTATCCTGTATCATCCCGTTTAGCAAAAGCTATGTGAGAAATCATATATCATAAAGCATATCAACATCGCAGATTTGGACTAAAATACCATATTCGTCTAAAAACTTTTTCACAAATACATGTTGTACATGTAGAGCATTTGGAAAAACTTGAACATTTTAAGATTTACGTTCAAAGTTGTTTTTCTTGTAGCCTCTATCAGCACTATTAGCAAAAGCTACCACAAATACATAAATCCACTAATTTTACAGATTTGGACTAAAATACCATATTCGTCTTAAAACATGTTGTGCATGTAGAGCATTTGGAAAAACTTGAAAATTTTAAGATTTACGTTCAAAGTTGTTTTTCTTGTAGCCTCTATCAGCACTATTAGCAAGAGCTACCATAAAACCTTTTTCACAAATACATACATGTAGAGCATTTGGGAAAATTTCAATACTCTTAGATTTACGACCAAAGTCTAGTTGCTTGTTACCTGTATATTCGCTATAATCAAAAGCTACTACAAATACATGTAACCATACTTGTAAGCTTCACAGATTTGGACTAAAATACCATTTTCGCAAATACATACATGTTGAGCATTTGGGAAAATTTGAACACTCTTAGACTTACGACCAAATTCTAGTTGCTTGTTACCTGTATATTCACTAAAACCAAAAGCTACCACAAGTACATGAAACAATTAACTTTACAGATTTGGACTTAAATACCATTTTCGTGTTAAAACGTCTTTCACAAATACAAACTTATAGATCATTTGGGAAGACTTGAACATTCTTCGATTAACGTTAAAAGTCTATTTTCTTGTATCCTGTATCATCCCGTTTAGCAAAAGCTATGTGAGAAATCATATATCATAAACCATATCAACATCATAGATTTGGACTAAAATACCATATTCGTCTTAAAAACTTTTCCACAAATACATGTTGTACATGTAGAGCATTTGGAAAAACTTGAACATTTTAAGATTTACGTTCAAAGTTGTTTTTCTTGTAGCCTCTATCAGCACTATTAGCAAAAGCTACCACAAATACATAAATCCACTAATTTCACAGATTTGGACTAAAATACCATTTTCGTGTTAAAACCTTTTAGACAAATACTTGTTAAACATGTAGAGCATTTGGAAAAACTTGAACATTTTAAGATTTACGTTCAAAGTTGTTTTTCTTGTAGCCTTTATCAGCACTATTAGCAAAAGCTACCAGAAAACCATTAGTCCACTAATTTTACAGATTTGGACTAAAATACCATTTTTGTGTTAAAAATTTTTTCACAAAAATACTTGTTAAACATGTAGAGCATTTGGAAAAACTTGAACATTTTAAGATTTACGTTCAAAGTTGTTTTTCTTGTAGCCTCTATCAGCACTATTAGCAAAAGCTACCACAAATACATAAATCCACTACATGTTGTGCATGTTGTGCATGTAGAGCATGTTGTGCATGTAGAGCATTTGGAAAAACTTGGACATTTTAAGATGTACGTTCAAAGTTGTTTTTCTTGTAGCCTCTATCAGCACTATTAGCAAGAGCTACCACAAAACCTCTTTCACAAATACATACATGTAGAGCATTTGGGAAAATTTCAACACTCTTAGATTTACGACCAAAGTCTAGTTGCTTGTTACCTGTATATTCGCTATAATCAAAAGCTACTACAAATACATGTAACCATACTTGTAAGCTTCACAGATTTAGACTAAAATACCATTTTCGCAAATACATACATGTTGAGCATTTGGAAAAATTTGAACACTCTTAGATTTACGACCAAAGTCTAGTTGCTTGTTACCTGTATATTCACTAAAACCAAAAGCTACCACAAGTACATGAAAAAATTAACTTTACAGATTTGGACTTTAATACCATTTTCGCTTTAAAACGTCTTTCACAAATACAAACTAATAGATCATTTGGGAAGACTTGAACATTCTTCGATTAACGTTAAAAGTCTATTTTCTTGTATCCTGTATCATCCCGTTTAGCAAAAGCTATGTCATAAATCATATATCATAAATCATATCAACATCGCAGATTTGGACTTAAATACCATATTCGTGTTAAAACCTTTTTCACAAATACATGTTGTACATGTAGAGCATTTGGAAAAACTTGAACATTTTAAGATTTAAGTTCAAAGTTGTTTTTCTTGTAGCCTCTATCAGCACTATTAGCAAAAGCTACCACAAAACCTTTTTCACAAATACATACATGTAGAGCATTTGGGAAAATTTCAACACTCTTAGATTTACGACCAAAGTCTAGTTGCTTGTTACCTGTATATTCGCTATAATCAAAAGCTACTACAAATACATGTAACCATACTTGTAAGCTTCACAGATTTGGACTAAAATACCATTTTCGCAAATACATACATGTTGAGCATTTGGAAAAATTTGAACACTCTTAGATTTACGACCAAAGTCTAGTTGCTTGTTACCTGTATATTCACTAAAACCAAAAGCTACCACAAGTACATGAAACAATTAACTTTACAGATTTGGACTTAAATACCATTTTCGTGTTAAAACGTCTTTCACAAATACAAACTTATAGATCATTTGGGAAGACTTGAACATTCTTCGATTAACGTTAAAAGTCTATTTTCTTGTATCCTGTATCATCCCGTTTAGCAAAAGCTATGTGAGAAATCATATATCATAAACCATATCAACATCATAGATTTGGACTAAAATACCATATTCGTCTTAAAAACTTTTTCACAAATACATGTTGTACATGTAGAGCGTTTGGAAAAACTTAAACATTTTAAGATTTACGTTCAAAGTTGTTTTTCTTGTAGCCTCTATCAGCACTATTATCGAAAGCTACCACAAATATATAAATCCACTCATTTCACAGATTTGGACTAAAATACCATTTTCGTGTTAAAACCTTTTTGACAAATACTTGCTAAACATGTAGAGCATTTGGAAAAACTTGAACATTTTAAGATTTACGTTCAAAGTTGTTTTTCTCGTAGCCTCTATCAGCACTATTAGCCAAAGCTACCACAAGCTCAGTAATCCTTAAATTTCACAGATTTGGACTAAAATACCATTTTCGTGTTAAAACCTCTTTACAAATACATGCTAAACATGTAGAGCATTTGGAACAACTTGAAGATTTTAAGATTTACGTTCAAAGTTGTTTTTCTTGTCGTCTCTATCAGCACTATTAGCACAAGCTACCACAAAAACATAAATCCACTAAAATTCACAGATTTGCACTAAAATACCATTTTCGTGTTAAAACCTTTTTGACAAATACTTGTTAAACATGTAGAGCATTTGGAAAAACTTGAACATTTTAAGATTTACTTTCAAAGTTGTTTTTCTTGTAGCCTCTATCAGCACTATTAGCAAAAGCTACCACAAATACATAAATCCACTAATTTTACAGATTTGGACTAAAATACCATTTTTATGTTAAAACTTTTTCACAAATACATGTTAAACATGTAGAGCATTTGGAAAAACTTAAACATTTTAAGATTTACGTTCAAAGTTGTTTTTCTTGTCGTCTCTATCAGCACTATTAGCAAAAGCTACCACAAATACATAAATCCACTACTTTCACAGATTTGGACTAAAATACCATTTTCGTGTTAAAACCTTTTTCACAAATACTTGTTAAACATGTAGAGCATTTGGAAAAACTTGAACATTTTAAGATTTACGTTCAAAGTTGTTTTTCTTGTAGCCTCTATCAGCACTATTAGCAAAAGCTACCACAAATACATAAATCCACTAATTTCACAGATTTGCACTAAAATACCATTTTCGTGTTAAAACCTTTTTGACAAAAATACTTGTTAAACATGTAGAGCATTTGGAAAAACTTGAACATTTTAAGATTTACGTTAAAAGTTGTTTTTCTTGTAGCCTCTATCAGCACTATTAGCAAAAGCTACCACAAATACATAAATCCACTAATTTTACAGATTTGGGCTAAAATACCATTTTTGTGTTAAAACTTTTTTCACAAATACATGTTAAACATGTAGAGCATTTGGAAAAACTTGAACATTTTAAGATTTACGTTCAAAGTTGTTTTTCTTGTAGCCTCTATCAGCACTATTAGCCAAAGCTACCACAAGCTCAGTAATCCTTAAATTTCACAGATTTGGACTAAAATACCATTTTCGTGTTAAAACCTCTTTACAAATACATGCTAAACATGTAGAGCATTTGGAAAAACTTGAAGATTTTATGATTTACGTTCAAAGTTGTTTTTCTTGTCGTCTCTATCAGCACTATTAGCACAAGCTACCACAAAAACATAAATCCACTAAAATTCACAGATTTGCACTAAAATACCATTTTCGTGTTAAAACCTTTTTGACAAATACTTGTTAAACATGTAGAGCATTTGGAAAAACTTGAACATTTTAAGATTTACTTTCAAAGTTGTTTTTCTTGTAGCCTCTATCAGCACTATTAGCAAAAGCTACCACAAATACATAAATCCACTACATGTTGTGCATGTTGTGCATGTAGAGCATGTTGTGCATGTAGAGCATTTGGAAAAACTTGGACATTTTAAGATGTACGTTCAAAGTTGTTTTTCTTGTAGCCTCTATCAGCACTATTAGCAAGAGCTACCACAAAACCTCTTTCACAAATACATACATGTAGAGCATTTGGGAAAATTTCAACACTCTTAGATTTACGACCAAAGTCTAGTTGCTTGTTACCTGTATATTCGCTATAATCAAAAGCTACTACAAATACATGTAACCATACTTGTAAGCTTCACAGATTTGGACTAAAATACCATTTTCGCAAATACATACATGTTGAGCATTTGGAAAAATTTGAACACTCTTAGATTTACGACCAAAGTCTAGTTGCTTGTTACCTGTATATTCACTAAAACCAAAAGCTACCACAAGTACATGAAAAAATTAACTTTACAGATTTGGACTTTAATACCATTTTCGCTTTAAAACGTCTTTCACAAATACAAACTTATAGATCATTTGGGAAGACTTGAACATTCTTCGATTAACGTTAAAAGTCTATTTTCTTGTATCCTGTATCATCCCGTTTAGCAAAAGCTATGTGAGAAATCATATATCATAAACCATATCAACATCATAGATTTGGACTAAAATACCATATTCGTCTTAAAAACTTTTTCACAAATACATGTTGTACATGTAGAGCGTTTGGAAAAACTTGAACATTTTAAGATTTACGTTCAAAGTTGTTTTTCTTGTAGCCTCTATCAGCACTATTATCGAAAGCTACCACAAATATATAAATCCACTAATTTCACAGATTTGGACTAAAATACCATTTTCGTGTTAAAACCTTTTTGACAAATACTTGCTAAACATGTAGAGCATTTGGAAAAACTTGAACATTTTAAGATTTACGTTCAAAGTTGTTTTTCTTGTAGCCTCTATCAGCACTATTAGCCAAAGCTACCACAAGCTCAGTAATCCTTAAATTTCACAGATTTGGACTAAAATACCATTTTCGTGTTAAAACCTCTTTACAAATACATGCTAAACATGTAGAGCATTTGGAAAAACTTGAAGATTTTAAGATTTACGTTCAAAGTTGTTTTTCTTGTCGTCTCTATCAGCACTATTAGCACAAGCTACCACAAAAACATAAATCCACTAAAATTCACAGATTTGCACTAAAATACCATTTTCGTGTTAAAACCTTTTTGACAAATACTTGTTAAACATGTAGAGCATTTGGAAACACTTGAACATTTTAAGATTTACTTTCAAAGTTGTTTTTCTTGTAGCCTCTATCAGCACTATTAGCAAAAGCTACCACAAATACATAAATCCACTACATGTTGTGCATGTTGTGCATGTAGAGCATGTTGTGCATGTAGAGCATTTGGAAAAACTTGGACATTTTAAGATGTACGTTCAAAGTTGTTTTTCTTGTAGCCTCTATCAGCACTATTAGCAAGAGCTACCACAAAACCTCTTTCACAAATACATACATGTAGAGCATTTGGGAAAATTTCAACACTCTTAGATTTACGACCAAAGTCTAGTTGCTTGTTACCTGTATATTCGCTATAATCAAAAGCTACTACAAATACATGTAACCATACTTGTAAGCTTCACAGATTTGGACTAAAATACCATTTTCGCAAATACATACATGTTGAGCATTTGGAAAAATTTGAACACTCTTAGATTTACGACCAAAGTCTAGTTGCTTGTTACCTGTATATTCACTAAAACCAAAAGCTACCACAAGTACATGAAAAAATTAACTTTACAGATTTGGACTTTAATACCATTTTCGCTTTAAAACGTCTTTCACAAATACAAACTTATAGATCATTTGGGAAGACTTGAACATTCTTCGATTAACGTTAAAAGTCTATTTTCTTGTATCCTGTATCATCCCGTTTAGCAAAAGCTATGTGAGAAATCATATATCATAAACCATATCAACATCATAGATTTGGACTAAAATACCATATTCGTCTTAAAAACTTTTTCACAAATACATGTTGTACATGTAGAGCGTTTGGAAAAACTTGAACATTTTAAGATTTACGTTCAAAGTTGTTTTTCTTGTAGCCTCTATCAGCACTATTATCGAAAGCTACCACAAATATATAAATCCACTAATTTCACAGATTTGGACTAAAATACCATTTTCGTGTTAAAACCTTTTTGACAAATACTTGCTAAACATGTAGAGCATTTGGAAAAACTTGAACATTTTAAGATTTACGTTCAAAGTTGTTTTTCTTGTAGCCTCTATCAGCACTATTAGCCAAAGCTACCACAAGCTCAGTAATCCTTAAATTTCACAGATTTGGACTAAAATACCATTTTCGTGTTAAAACCTCTTTACAAATACATGCTAAACATGTAGAGCATTTGGAAAAACTTGAAGATTTTAAGATTTACGTTCAAAGTTGTTTTCTTGTCGTCTCTATCAGCACTATTAGCACAAGCTACCACAAAAACATAAATCCACTAAAATTCACAGATTTGCACTAAAATACCATTTTCGTGTTAAAACCTTTTTGACAAATACTTGTTAAACATGTAGAGCATTTGGAAAAACTTGAACATTTTAAGATTTACTTTCAAAGTTGTTTTTCTTGTAGCCTCTATCAGCACTATTAGCAAAAGCTACCACAAATACATAAATCCACTAATTTTACAGATTTGGACTAAAATACCATTTTTGTGTTAAAACTTTTTCACAAATACATGTTAAACATGTAGAGCATTTGGAAAAACTTAAACATTTTAAGATTTACGTTCAAAGTTGTTTTTCTTGTCGTCTCTATCAGCACTATTAGCAAAAGCTACCACAAATACATAAATCCACTAATTTCACAGATTTGGACTAAAATACCATTTTCGTGTTAAAACCTTTTTCACAAATACTTGTTAAACATGTAGAGCATTTGGAAAAACTTGAACATTTTAAGATTTACGTTCAAAGTTGTTTTTCTTGTAGCCTCTATCAGCACTATTAGCAAAAGCTACCACAAATACATAAATCCACTAATTTCACAGATTTGCACTAAAATACCATTTTCGTGTTAAAACCTTTTTGACAAAAATACTTGTTAAACATGTAGAGCATTTGGAAAAACTTGAACATTTTAAGATTTACGTTAAAAGTTGTTTTTCTTGTAGCCTCTATCAGCACTATTAGCAAAAGCTACCACAAATACATAAATGGACTAATTTTACAGATTTGGACTAAAATACCATTTTTGTGTTAAAACTTTTTTCACAAATACATGTTAAACATGTAGAGCATTTGGAAAAACTTGAACATTTTAAGATTTACGTTCAAAGTTGTTTTTCTTGTAGCCTCTATCAGCACTATTAGCAAAAGCTACCACAAATACATAAATCCACTAATTTCACAGATTTGGACTAAAATACCATTTTCGTGTTAAAACCTTTTTACAAATACATGTTAAACATGTAGAGCATTTGGAAAAACTTGAACATTTTAAGATTTACGTTCAAAGTTGTTTTTCTTGTAGCCTCTATCAGCACTATTAGCAAAAGTTACCACAAATACATAAATCCACTAATTTCACAGATTTGGACCAAAATACCATTTTCGTGTTAAAACCTTATTACAAATACATGTTAAACATGTAGAGCATTTGGAAAAACTTGAACATTTTAAGATTTACGTTCAAAGTTGTTTTTCTTGTAGCCTCTATCAGCACTATTAGCAAAAGCTACCACAAATACATAAATCCACTAATTTCACAAACTTGGACTAAAATACCATTTTCGTGTTAAAACCTTTTTTACAAGTACATGATGTACATGTAGACCATTTGGAAAAACTTGAACATTTTAAGATTTACGTTCAAAGTTGTTTTTCTTGTAGCCTCTATCAGCACTATTAGCAAAAGCTACCACAAACTCATTAATCCTTAAATTTAACAGATTTGGACTAAAATACCATTTTCGTGTTAAAAGCTATTTACAAATACATGCTAAACATGTAGAACATTTGGAAAAGCTTGAACATTTTAAGATTTACGTTCAAAGTTGTTTTCCTTGTAGCCTCTATCAGCACTATTAGCAAAAGCTACCACAAACTCATTAATCCTTAATTTCACAGATTTGGACTAAAATACCATTTTCGTGTTAAATCATTTTTACAAATACATGTTATACATGTAGAGCATTTGGAAAAACTTGAACATTTTAAGATTTACGTTAAAAGTTGTTTTTCTTGTAGCCTCTATCAGCACTATTAGCAAAAGCTACCACAAATACATAAATCCACTAATTTTACAGATTTGGACTAAAATACCATTTTTGTGTTAAAACTTTTTTCACAAATACATGCTAAACATGTAGAACATTTGGAAAAGCTTGAACATTTTAAGATTTACGTTCAAAGTTGTTTTCCTTGTAGCCTCTATCAGCACTATTAGCAAAAGCTACCACAAACTCATTAATCCTTAAATTTAATAGATTTGGACTAAAATACCACTTTCGTGTTAAAACCTTATTACAAATACATGTTAAACATGTAGAGCATTTGGAAAAACTTGAACATTTTAAGATTTAAGTTCAAAGTTCTTTTTCTTGTAGCCTCTATCAGCACTAGTAGCAAAAGCTACCACAAAACCTTTTTCACAAATACATACATGTAGAGAAATTGGGAAAATTTCAACATTCCTAGATTTACGATCAAAGTCTATTTGCTTGTTACCTGTAGATTCGCTATAATCTAAAGCTACTAAAAATACATGTAACCATACTTGTAAGCTTCACAGATTTGGACTAAAATACCATTTTCGCAAATACATACATGTTGAGCATTTGGGAAAATTTGAACACTCTTAGATTTACGACCAAAGTCTAGTTGCTTGTTACCTGTATATTTACTAAAACCAAAAGCTACCACAAATACATGAAACAATTAACTTTACACATTTGGACTTAAACACTCTTTTCGTGTTAAAACCTTTATCACAAATACAAACTTATAGATCATTTGGGAAAACTTGAACATTCTTAGATTAATGTTAAAAGTCTTTTTTCTGGTACCTGTATCATCCCTTTTAGCAAAATTTATGTCATAAATCATATATCATAAATCATATCAACATCGCAGATTTGGACTAAAATACCATATTCGTCTTAAAAACTCTTTCACAAATAGATGTTGTACATGTAGAGCATTTGGAAAAACTTGAACATTTTAAGATTTTCGTTCGAAGTTGTTTTTCTTGTAGCCTCTATCAGGACTATTAGCAAAAGCTATCACAAATATATAAATTCACTAATTTTACAGATTTGGACTAAAATACCATTTTCGTGTTAAAACCTTATTACAAATACATGTTAAACATGTAGAGCATTTGGAAAAACTTGAATATTTTAAGATTTACGTTCAAAGTTGTTTTTCTTATAGCCTCTATCAGCACTATTAGCAAAAGCTACCACAAATACATAAATCCACTAATTTCACAGATTTGGACTAAAATACCATTTTCGTGTTAAAACCTTATTACAAATACATGTTAAACATGTAGAGCATTTGGAAAAACTTGAACATTTTAAGATTTACGTTCAAAGTTGTTTTTCTTGTAGCCTCTATCAGCACTATTAGCAAAAGCTACCACAAACTCATTAATCTTTAATTTCACAGATTTGGACTAAAATACCATTTTCGTGTTAAATCATTTTTACAAATACATGTTATACATGTAGAGCATTTGGAAAAACTTGAACATTTTAAGATTTACGTTAAAAGTTGTTTTTCTTGTAGCCTCTATCAGCACTATTAGCAAAAGCTACCACAAATACATAAATCCACTAATTTTACAGATTTGGACTAAAATACCATTTTTGTGTTAAAACTTTTTTCACAAATACATGCTAAACATGTAGAACATTTGGAAAAGCTTGAACATTTTAAGATTTACGTTCAAAGTTGTTTTCCTTGTAGCCTCTATCAGCACTATTAGCAAAAGCTACCACAAACTCATTAATCCTTAAATTTAATAGATTTGGACTAAAATACCACTTTCGTGTTAAAACCTTATTACAAATACATGTTAAACATGTAGAACATTTGGAAAAACTTGAACATTTTAAGATTTAAGTTCAAAGTTCTTTTTCTTGTAGCCTCTATCAGCACTAGTAGCAAAAGCTACCACAAAACCTTTTTCACAAATACATACATGTAGAGAAATTGGGAAAATTTCAACATTCCTAGATTTACGATCAAAGTCTATTTGCTTGTTACCTGTAGATTCGCTATAATCTAAAGCTACTAAAAATACATGTAACCATACTTGTAAGCTTCACAGATTTGGACTAAAATACCATTTTCGCAAATACATACATGTTGAGCATTTGGGAAAATTTGAACACTCTTAGATTTACGACCAAAGTCTAGTTGCTTGTTACCTGTATATTTACTAAAACCAAAAGCTACCACAAATACATGAAACAATTAACTTTACACATTTGGACTTAAACACTCTTTTCGTGTTAAAACCTTTATCACAAATACAAACTTATAGATCATTTGGGAAAACTTGAACATTCTTAGATTAATGTTAAAAGTCTTTTTTCTGGTACCTGTATCATCCCTTTTAGCAAAATTTATGTCATAAATCATATATCATAAATCATATCAACATCGCAGATTTGGACTAAAATACCATATTCGTCTTAAAAACTCTTTCACAAATAGATGTTGTACATGTAGAGCATTTGGAAAAACTTGAACATTTTAAGATTTTCGTTCGAAGTTGTTTTTCTTGTAGCCTCTATCAGGACTATTAGCAAAAGCTATCACAAATATATAAATTCACTAATTTTACAGATTTGGACTAAAATACCATTTTCGTGTTAAAACCTTATTACAAATACATGTTAAACATGTAGAGCATTTGGAAAAACTTGAATATTTTAAGATTTACGTTCAAAGTTGTTTTTCTTATAGCCTCTATCAGCACTATTAGCAAAAGCTACCACAAATACATAAATCCACTAATTTCACAGATTTGGACTAAAATACCATTTTCGTGTTAAAACCTTATTACAAATACATGTTAAACATGTAGAGCATTTGGAAAAACTTGAACATTTTAAGATTTACGTTCAAAGTTGTTTTTCTTGTAGCCTCTATCAGCACTATTAGCAAAAGCTACCACAAATATATAAATTCACTAATTTCACAGATTTGGACTAAAATACCATTTTCGTGTTAAAACCTTATTACAAATACATGTTAAACATGTAGAGCATTTGGAAAAACTTGAACATTTTAAGATTTACGTTCAAAATTGTTTTTCTTGTAGCCTCTATCAGCACTATTAGCAAAAGCTACCACAAATACATAAATCCACTAATTTCACAGATTTGGACTAAAATACCATTTTCGTGTTAAAACCTTTTTTACAAGTACATGTTGTACATGTAGACCATTTGGAAAAACTTGAACATTTTAAGATTTACGTTCAAAGTTGTTTTTCTTGTAGCCTCTATCAGCACTATTAGCAAAAGCTACCACAAACTCATTAATCCTTAAATTTCACAGATTTGGACTAAAATACCATTTTCGTGTTAAAACCTCTTTACAAATGCATGTTAAACATGTAGAGCATTTAGAAAAACTTGAACATTTTAAGATTTAAGTTCAAAGTTGTTTTTCTTGTAGCCTCTATCAGCACTAGTAGCAAAAGCTACCACAAAACCTTTTTCACAAATACATACATCTAGAGAAATTGGGAAAATTTGAACACTCTTAGATTTACGATCAAAGTCTAGTTGCTTGTTACCTGTATATTTACTAAAACCAAAAGCTACCACAAATACGTGAAACAATTAACTTTACACAATTGGACTTAAACACTCTTTTCGTGGTAAAACCTTTTTCACAAATACAAACTTATAGATCATTTGGGAAAACTTGAACATTCTTAGATTAATGTTAAAAGTCTTTTTTCTGGTACCCTGTATCATCCCTTTTAGCAAAAGCTATGTCATAAATCATATATCATAAATCATATCAACATCGCAGATTTGGACTAAAATACCATATTCGTCTTAAAAACTCTTTCACAAATAAATGTTGTACATGTAGAGCATTTGGAAAAACTTGAACATTTTAAGATTTACGTTCGAAGTTGTTTTTCTTGTCCTCTGTCAGGACTATTAGCAAAAGCTATCACAAATATATAAATTCACTAATTTACAGATTTGGACTAAAGTACCATTTTCGTGTTAAAACCTTTTTCACAAATACATGTTAAACATGCAGAGCATTTGGAAAAACTTGAATATTTTAAGATTTACGTTCAAAGTTGTTTTTCTTATAGCCTCTATCAGCACTATTAGCAAAAGCTACCACAAATACATAAATCCACTAATTTCACAGATTTGGACTAAAATACCATTTTCGTGTTAAAACCTTATTACAAATACATGTTAAACATGTAGAGCATTTGGAAAAACTTGAACATTTTAAGATTTACGTTCAAAGTTGTTTTTTTTGTAGCCTCTATCAGCACTATTGGCAAAAGCTACCACAAACTCATTAATCCTTAAATTTAACAGATTTGGACTAAAATACCATTTCGTGTTAAAACCTCTTTACAAATACATGCTAAACATGTAGAACATTTGGAAAAGCTTGAACATTTTAAGATTTACGTTCAAAGTGTTTTTTCTTGTAGCCTCTATCAGCACTATTAGCAAAAGCTACCACAAACTCATTAATCCTTAAATTTAACAGATTTGGACTAAAATACCATTTTCGTGTTAAAACCTCTTTACAAATACATGCTAAACATGTAGAACATTTGGAAAAGCTTGAACATTTTAAGATTTACGTTCAAAGTTGTTTTTCTTGTAGCCTCTATCAGCACTTATTGCTTGTTACCTGTATATTCACTAAAACCAAAAGCTACCACAAATACATGAAACAATTAACTTTACACATTTGGACTTAAACACTCTTTTCGTGTTAAAACCTATTTCACAAATACAAACCTATAGATCATTTGGGAAAACTTGAACATTCTTAGATTAATGTTAAAAGTCTATTTTCTGGTACCCTGTATCATCCCTTTTAGCAAAAGCTATGTCATAAATCATATCAACATCGCAGATTTGGACTAAAATACCATATTCGTATTTGGAAAAACTTGAACATTTTAAGATTTACGTTCAAAGTTGTTTTTCTTGTAGCCTCTATCAGCACTTATTGCTTGTTACCTGTATATTCGCTATAATCAAAAGCTACTACAAATACATGTAACCATACTTGTAAGCTTCACAGATTTGGACTAAAATACCATTTTCGCAAATACATACATGTTGAGCATTTGGAAAAATTTGAACACTCTTAGATTTACGACCAAAGTCTAGTTGCTTGTTACCTGTATATTCACTAAAACCAAAAGCTACCACAAGTACATGAAAAAATTAACTTTACAGATTTGGACTTTAATACCATTTTCGCTTTAAAACGTCTTTCACAAATACAAACTTATAGATCATTTGGGAAGACTTGAACATTCTTCGATTAACGTTAAAAGTCTATTTTCTTGTATCCGGTATCATCCCGTTTAGCAAAAGCTATGTGAGAAATCATATATCATAAACCATATCAACATCATAGATTTGGACTAAAATACCATATTCGTCTTAAAAACTTTTTCACAAATACATGTTGTACATGTAGAGCGTTTGGAAAAACTTGAACATTTTAAGATTTACGTTCAAAGTTGTTTTTCTTGTAGCCTCTATCAGCACTATTATCGAAAGCTACCACAAATATATAAATCCACTAATTTCACAGATTTGGACTAAAATACCATTTTCGTGTTAAAACCTTTTTGACAAATACTTGCTAAACATGTAGAGCATTTGGAAAAACTTGAACATTTTAAGATTTACGTTCAAAGTTGTTTTTCTTGTAGCCTCTATCAGCACTATTAGCCAAAGCTACCACAAGCTCAGTAATCCTTAAATTTCACAGATTTGGACTAAAATACCATTTTCGTGTTAAAACCTCTTTACAAATACATGCTAAACATGTAGAGCATTTGGAAAAACTTGAAGATTTTAAGATTTACGTTCAAAGTTGTTTTTCTTGTCGTCTCTATCAGCACTATTAGCACAAGCTACCACAAAAACATAAATCCACTAAAATTCACAGATTTGCACTAAAATACCATTTTCGTGTTAAAACCTTATTACAAATACATGTTAAACATGTAGAGCATTTGGAAAAACTTGAACATTTTAAGATTTACGTTCAAAGTTGTTTTTCTTGTAGCCTCTATCAGCACTATTAGCAAAAGCTACCACAAATACATAAATCCACTAATTTCACAAACTTGGACTAAAATACCATTTTCGTGTTAAAACCTTTTTTACAAGTACATGATGTACATGTAGACCATTTGGAAAAACTTGAACATTTTAAGATTTACGTTCAAAGTTGTTTTTCTTGTAGCCTCTATCAGCACTATTAGCAAAAGCTACCACAAACTCATTAATCCTTAAATTTAACAGATTTGGACTAAAATACCATTTTCGTGTTAAAAGCTATTTACAAATACATGCTAAACATGTAGAACATTTGGAAAAGCTTGAACATTTTAAGATTTACGTTCAAAGTTGTTTTCCTTGTAGCCTCTATCAGCACTATTAGCAAAAGCTACCACAAACTCATTAATCCTTAATTTCACAGATTTGGACTAAAATACCATTTTCGTGTTAAATCATTTTTACAAATACATGTTATACATGTAGAGCATTTGGAAAAACTTGAACATTTTAAGATTTACGTTAAAAGTTGTTTTTCTTGTAGCCTCTATCAGCACTATTAGCAAAAGCTACCACAAATACATAAATCCACTAATTTTACAGATTTGGACTAAAATACCATTTTTGTGTTAAAACTTTTTTCACAAATACATGCTAAACATGTAGAACATTTGGAAAAGCTTGAACATTTTAAGATTTACGTTCAAAGTTGTTTTCCTTGTAGCCTCTATCAGCACTATTAGCAAAAGCTACCACAAACTCATTAATCCTTAAATTTAATAGATTTGGACTAAAATACCACTTTCGTGTTAAAACCTTATTACAAATACATGTTAAACATGTACAGCATTTGGAAAAACTTGAACATTTTAAGATTTAAGTTCAAAGTTCTTTTTCTTGTAGCCTCTATCAGCACTAGTAGCAAAAGCTACCACAAAACCTTTTTCACAAATACATACATGTAGAGAAATTGGGAAAATTTCAACATTCCTAGATTTACGATCAAAGTCTATTTGCTTGTTACCTGTAGATTCGCTATAATCTAAAGCTACTAAAAATACATGTAACCATACTTGTAAGCTTCACAGATTTGGACTAAAATACCATTTTCGCAAATACATACATGTTGAGCATTTGGGAAAATTTGAACACTCTTAGATTTACGACCAAAGTCTAGTTGCTTGTTACCTGTATATTTACTAAAACCAAAAGCTACCACAAATACATGAAACAATTAACTTTACACATTTGGACTTAAACACTCTTTTCGTGTTAAAACCTTTATCACAAATACAAACTTATAGATCATTTGGGAAAACTTGAACATTCTTAGATTAATGTTAAAAGTCTTTTTTCTGGTACCTGTATCATCCCTTTTAGCAAAATTTATGTCATAAATCATATATCATAAATCATATCAACATCGCAGATTTGGACTAAAATACCATATTCGTCTTAAAAACTCTTTCACAAATAGATGTTGTACATGTAGAGCATTTGGAAAAACTTGAACATTTTAAGATTTTCGTTCGAAGTTGTTTTTCTTGTAGCCTCTATCAGGACTATTAGCAAAAGCTATCACAAATATATAAATTCACTAATTTTACAGATTTGGACTAAAATACCATTTTCGTGTTAAAACCTTATTACAAATACATGTTAAACATGTAGAGCATTTGGAAAAACTTGAATATTTTAAGATTTACGTTCAAAGTTGTTTTTCTTATAGCCTCTATCAGCACTATTAGCAAAAGCTACCACAAATACATAAATCCACTAATTTCACAGATTTGGACTAAAATACCATTTTCGTGTTAAAACCTTATTACAAATACATGTTAAACATGTAGAGCATTTGGAAAACCTTCAACATTTTAAGATTTACGTTCAAAGTTGTTTTTCTTGTAGCCTCTATCAGCACTATTAGCAAAAGCTACCACAAATATATAAATTCACTAATTTCACAGATTTGGACTAAAATACCATTTTCGTGTTAAAACCTTATTACAAATACATGTTAAACATGTAGAGCATTTGGAAAAACTTGAACATTTTAAGATTTACGTTCAAAATTGTTTTTCTTGTAGCCTCTATCAGCACTATTAGCAAAAGCTACCACAAATACATAAATCCACTAATTTCACAGATTTGGACTAAAATACCATTTTCGTGTTAAAACCTTTTTTACAAGTACATGTTGTACATGTAGACCATTTGGAAAAACTTGAACATTTTAAGATTTACGTTCAAAGTTGTTTTTCTTGTAGCCTCTATCAGCACTATTAGCAAAAGCTACCACAAATACATAAATCCACTAATTTTACAGATTTGGACTAAAATACCATTTTTGTGTTAAAACTTTTTTCACAAATACATGTTAAACATGTAGAGCATTTGGAAAAACTTGAACATTTTAAGATTTACGTTCAAAGTTGTTTTTCTTGTAGCCTCTATCAGCACTATTAGCAAAAGCTACCACAAATACATAAATCCACTAATTTCACAGATTTGGACTAAAATACCATTTTCGTGTTAAAACCTTTTTACAAATACATGTTAAACATGTAGAGCATTTGGAAAAACTTGAACATTTTAAGATTTACGTTCAAAGTTGTTTTTCTTGTAGCCTCTATCAGCACTATTAGCAAAAGCTACCACAAATACATAAATCCACTAATTTTACAGATTTGGACTAAAATACCATTTTTGTGTTAAAACTTTTTTCACAAATACATGTTAAACATGTAGAGCATTTGGAAAAACTTGAACATTTTAAGATTTACGTTCAAAATTGTTTTTCTTGTAGCCTCTATCAGCACTATTAGCAAAAGCTACCACAAATACATAAATCCACTAATTTCACAGATTTGCACTAAAATACCATTTTCGTGTTAAAACCTTTTTGACAAAAATACTTGTTAAACATGTAGAGCATTTGGAAAAACTTGAACATTTTAAGATTTACGTTAAAAGTTGTTTTTCTTGTAGCCTCTATCAGCACTATTAGCAAAAGCTACCACAAATACATAAATCCACTAATTTTACAGATTTGGACTAAAATACCATTTTTGTGTTAAAACTTTTTTCACAAATACATGTTAAACATGTAGAGCATTTGGAAAAACTTGAACATTTTAAGATTTACGTTCAAAGTTGTTTTTCTTGTAGCCTCTATCAGCACTATTAGCAAAAGCTACCACAAATACATAAATCCACTAATTTCACAGATTTGGACTAAAATACCATTTTCGTGTTAAAACCTTTTTACAAATACATGTTAAACATGTAGAGCATTTGGAAAAACTTGAACATTTTAAGATTTACGTTCAAAGTTGTTTTTCTTGTAGCCTCTATCAGCACTATTAGCAAAAGTTACCACAAATGCATAAATCCACTAATTTCACAGATTTGGACCAAAATACCATTTTCGTGTTAAAACCTTATTACAAATACATGTTAAACATGTAGAGCATTTGGAAAAACTTGAACATTTTAAGATTTACGTTCAAAGTTGTTTTTCTTGTAGCCTCTATCAGCACTATTAGCAAAAGCTACCACAAATACATAAATCCACTAATTTCACAAACTTGGACTAAAATACCATTTTCGTGTTAAAACCTTTTTTACAAGTACATGATGTACATGTAGACCATTTGGAAAAACTTGAACATTTTAAGATTTACGTTCAAAGTTGTTTTTCTTGTAGCCTCTATCAGCACTATTAGCAAAAGCTACCACAAACTCATTAATCCTTAAATTTAACAGATTTGGACTAAAATACCATTTTCGTGTTAAAAGCTATTTACAAATACATGCTAAACATGTAGAACATTTGGAAAAGCTTGAACATTTTAAGATTTACGTTCAAAGTTGTTTTCCTTGTAGCCTCTATCAGCACTATTAGCAAAAGCTACCACAAACTCATTAATCCTTAATTTCACAGATTTGGACTAAAATACCATTTTCGTGTTAAATCATTTTTACAAATACATGTTATACATGTAGAGCATTTGGAAAAACTTGAACATTTTAAGATTTACGTTAAAAGTTGTTTTTCTTGTAGCCTCTATCAGCACTATTAGCAAAAGCTACCACAAATACATAAATCCACTAATTTTACAGATTTGGACTAAAATACCATTTTTGTGTTAAAACTTTTTTCACAAATACATGCTAAACATGTAGAACATTTGGAAAAGCTTGAACATTTTAAGATTTACGTTCAAAGTTGTTTTCCTTGTAGCCTCTATCAGCACTATTAGCAAAAGCTACCACAAACTCATTAATCCTTAAATTTAATAGATTTGGACTAAAATACCACTTTCGTGTTAAAACCTTATTACAAATACATGTTAAACATGTAGAGCATTTGGAAAAACTTGAACATTTTAAGATTTAAGTTCAAAGTTCTTTTTCTTGTAGCCTCTATCAGCACTAGTAGCAAAAGCTACCACAAAACCTTTTTCACAAATACATACATGTAGAGAAATTGGGAAAATTTCAACATTCCTAGATTTACGATCAAAGTCTATTTGCTTGTTACCTGTAGATTCGCTATAATCTAAAGCTACTAAAAATACATGTAACCATACTTGTAAGCTTCACAGATTTGGACTAAAATACCATTTTCGCAAATACATACATGTTGAGCATTTGGGAAAATTTGAACACTCTTAGATTTACGACCAAAGTCTAGTTGCTTGTTACCTGTATATTTACTAAAACCAAAAGCTACCACAAATACATGAAACAATTAACTTTACACATTTGGACTTAAACACTCTTTTCGTGTTAAAACCTTTATCACAAATACAAACTTATAGATCATTTGTTAAAACTTGAACATTCTTAGATTAATGTTAAAAGTCTTTTTTCTGGTACCTGTATCATCCCTTTTAGCAAAATTTATGTCATAAATCATATATCATAAATCATATCAACATCGCAGATTTGGACTAAAATACCATATTCGTCTTAAAAACTCTTTCACAAATAGATGTTGTACATGTAGAGCATTTGGAAAAACTTGAACATTTTAAGATTTTCGTTCGAAGTTGTTTTTCTTGTAGCCTCTATCAGGACTATTAGCAAAAGCTATCACAAATATATAAATTCACTAATTTTACAGATTTGGACTAAAATACCATTTTCGTGTTAAAACCTTATTACAAATACATGTTAAACATGTAGAGCATTTGGAAAAACTTGAATATTTTAAGATTTACGTTCAAAGTTGTTTTTCTTATAGCCTCTATCAGCACTATTAGCAAAAGCTACCACAAATACATAAATCCACTAATTTCACAGATTTGGACTAAAATACCATTTTCGTGTTAAAACCTTATTACAAATACATGTTAAACATGTAGAGCATTTGGAAAAACTTGAACATTTTAAGATTTACGTTCAAAGTTGTTTTTCTTGTAGCCTCTATCAGCACTATTAGCAAAAGCTACCACAAATATATAAATTCACTAATTTCACAGATTTGGACTAAAATACCATTTTCGTGTTAAAACCTTATTACAAATACATGTTAAACATGTAGAGCATTTGGAAAAACTTGAACATTTTAAGATTTACGTTCAAAATTGTTTTTCTTGTAGCCTCTATCAGCACTATTAGCAAAAGCTACCACAAATACATAAATCCACTAATTTCACAGATTTGGACTAAAATACCATTTTCGTGTTAAAACCTTTTTTACAAGTACATGTTGTACATGTAGACCATTTGGAAAAACTTGAACATTTTAAGATTTACGTTCAAAGTTGTTTTTCTTGTAGCCTCTATCAGCACTATTAGCAAAAGCTACCACAAACTCATTAATCCTTAAATTTCACAGATTTGGACTAAAATACCATTTTCGTGTTAAAACCTCTTTACAAATGCATGTTAAACATGTAGAGCATTTAGAAAAACTTGAACATTTTAAGATTTAAGTTCAAAGTTGTTTTTCTTGTAGCCTCTATCAGCACTAGTAGCAAAAGCTACCACAAAACCTTTTTCACAAATACATACATCTAGAGAAATTGGGAAAATTTGAACACTCTTAGATTTACGATCAAAGTCTAGTTGCTTGTTACCTGTATATTTACTAAAACCAAAAGCTACCACAAATACGTGAAACAATTAACTTTACACAATTGGACTTAAACACTCTTTTCGTGGTAAAACCTTTTTCACAAATACAAACTTATAGATCATTTGGGAAAACTTGAACATTCTTAGATTAATGTTAAAAGTCTTTTTTCTGGTACCCTGTATCATCCCTTTTAGCAAAAGCTATGCCATAAATCATATATCATAAATCATATCAACATCGCAGATTTGGACTAAAATACCATATTCGTCTTAAAAACTCTTTCACAAATAAATGTTGTACATGTAGAGCATTTGGAAAAACTTGAACATTTTAAGATTTACGTTCGAAGTTGTTTTTCTTGTCCTCTGTCAGGACTATTAGCAAAAGCTATCACAAATATATAAATTCACTAATTTACAGATTTGGACTAAAATACCATATTCGTCTTAAAAACTCTTTCACAAATAAATGTTGTACATGTAGAGCATTTGGAAAAACTTGAACATTTTAAGATTTACGTTCGAAGTTGTTTTTCTTGTCCTCTGTCAGGACTATTAGCAAAAGCTACCACAAATACATAAATCCACTAATTTCACAGATTTGGACTAAAATACCATATTCGTCTTAAAAACTCTTTCACAAATAAATGTTGTACATGTAGAGCATTTGGAAAAACTTGAATATTTTAAGATTTACGTTCAAAGTTGTTTTTCTTATAGCCTCTATCAGGACTATTAGCAAAAGCTATCACAAATATATAAATTCACTAATTTTACAGATTTGGACTAAAATACCATTTTCGTGTTAAAACCTTATTACAAATACATGTTAAACATGTAGAGCATTTGGAAAAACTTGAACATTTTAAGATTTACGTTCGAAGTTGTTTTTCTTGTCCTCTGTCAGGACTATTAGCAAAAGCTATCACAAATATATAAATTCACTAATTTACAGATTTGGACTAAAGTACCATTTTCGTGTTAAAACCTTTTTCACAAATACATGTTAAACATGTAGAGCATTTGGAAAAACTTGAACATTTTAAGATTTACGTTCAAAATTGTTTTTCTTGTAGCCTCTATCAGCACTATTAGCAAAAGCTACCACAAATACATAAATCCACTAATTTCACAGATTTGGACTAAAATACCATTTTCGTGTTAAAACCTTTTTTACAAGTACATGTTGTACATGTAGACCATTTGGAAAAACTTGAACATTTTAAGATTTACGTTCAAAGTTGTTTTTCTTGTAGCCTCTATCAGCACTATTAGCAAAAGCTACCACAAACTCATTAATCCTTAAATTTCACAGATTTGGACTAAAATACCATTTTCGTGTTAAAACCTCTTTACAAATGCATGTTAAACATGTAGAGCATTTAGAAAAACTTGAACATTTTAAGATTTAAGTTCAAAGTTGTTTTTCTTGTAGCCTCTATCAGCACTAGTAGCAAAAGCTACCACAAAACCTTTTTCACAAATACATACATCTAGAGAAATTGGGAAAATTTGAACACTCTTAGATTTACGATCAAAGTCTAGTTGCTTGTTACCTGTATATTTACTAAAACCAAAAGCTACCACAAATACGTGAAACAATTAACTTTACACAATTGGACTTAAACACTCTTTTCGTGGTAAAACCTTTTTCACAAATACAAACTTATAGATCATTTGGGAAAACTTGAACATTCTTAGATTAATGTTAAAAGTCTTTTTTCTGGTACCCTGTATCATCCCTTTTAGCAAAAGCTATGCCATAAATCATATATCATAAATCATATCAACATCGCAGATTTGGACTAAAATACCATATTCGTCTTAAAAACTCTTTCACAAATAAATGTTGTACATGTAGAGCATTTGGAAAAACTTGAACATTTTAAGATTTACGTTCGAAGTTGTTTTTCTTGTCCTCTGTCAGGACTATTAGCAAAAGCTATCACAAATATATAAATTCACTAATTTACAGATTTGGACTAAAATACCATATTCGTCTTAAAAACTCTTTCACAAATAAATGTTGTACATGTAGAGCATTTGGAAAAACTTGAACATTTTAAGATTTACGTTCGAAGTTGTTTTTCTTGTCCTCTGTCAGGACTATTAGCAAAAGCTACCACAAATACATAAATCCACTAATTTCACAGATTTGGACTAAAATACCATTTTCGTGTTAAAACCTTTTTACAAATACATGTTAAACATGTAGAGCATTTGGAAAAACTTGAACATTTTAAGATTTACGTTCAAAGTTGTTTTTCTTGTAGCCTCTATCAGCACTATTAGCAAAAGCTACCACAAATACATAAATCCACTAATTTTACAGATTTGGACTAAAATACCATTTTTGTGTTAAAACTTTTTTCACAAATACATGTTAAACATGTAGAGCATTTGGAAAAACTTGAACATTTTAAGATTTACGTTCAAAATTGTTTTTCTTGTAGCCTCTATCAGCACTATTAGCAAAAGCTACCACAAATACATAAATCCACTAATTTCACAGATTTGCACTAAAATACCATTTTCGTGTTAAAACCTTTTTGACAAAAATACTTGTTAAACATGTAGAGCATTTGGAAAAACTTGAACATTTTAAGATTTACGTTAAAAGTTGTTTTTCTTGTAGCCTCTATCAGCACTATTAGCAAAAGCTACCACAAATACATAAATCCACTAATTTTACAGATTTGGACTAAAATACCATTTTTGTGTTAAAACTTTTTTCACAAATACATGTTAAACATGTAGAGCATTTGGAAAAACTTGAACATTTTAAGATTTACGTTCAAAGTTGTTTTTCTTGTAGCCTCTATCAGCACTATTAGCAAAAGCTACCACAAATACATAAATCCACTAATTTCACAGATTTGGACTAAAATACCATTTTCGTGTTAAAACCTTTTTACAAATACATGTTAAACATGTAGAGCATTTGGAAAAACTTGAACATTTTAAGATTTACGTTCAAAGTTGTTTTTCTTGTAGCCTCTATCAGCACTATTAGCAAAAGTTACCACAAATGCATAAATCCACTAATTTCACAGATTTGGACCAAAATACCATTTTCGTGTTAAAACCTTATTACAAATACATGTTAAACATGTAGAGCATTTGGAAAAACTTGAACATTTTAAGATTTACGTTCAAAGTTGTTTTTCTTGTAGCCTCTATCAGCACTATTAGCAAAAGCTACCACAAATACATAAATCCACTAATTTCACAAACTTGGACTAAAATACCATTTTCGTGTTAAAACCTTTTTTACAAGTACATGATGTACATGTAGACCATTTGGAAAAACTTGAACATTTTAAGATTTACGTTCAAAGTTGTTTTTCTTGTAGCCTCTATCAGCACTATTAGCAAAAGCTACCACAAACTCATTAATCCTTAAATTTAACAGATTTGGACTAAAATACCATTTTCGTGTTAAAAGCTATTTACAAATACATGCTAAACATGTAGAACATTTGGAAAAGCTTGAACATTTTAAGATTTACGTTCAAAGT
This sequence comes from Bactrocera oleae, assembly GCF_042242935.1. Classification (NCBI taxonomy): domain Eukaryota; kingdom Metazoa; phylum Arthropoda; class Insecta; order Diptera; family Tephritidae; genus Bactrocera; species Bactrocera oleae. The sequence goes on from NC_091536.1 coordinate 27,940,030, forward strand.
TGTTTTCCTTGTAGCCTCTATCAGCACTATTAGCAAAAGCTACCACAAACTCATTAATCCTTAATTTCACAGATTTGGACTAAAATACCATTTTCGTGTTAAATCATTTTTACAAATACATGTTATACATGTAGAGCATTTGGAAAAACTTGAACATTTTAAGATTTACGTTAAAAGTTGTTTTTCTTGTAGCCTCTATCAGCACTATTAGCAAAAGCTACCACAAATACATAAATCCACTAATTTTACAGATTTGGACTAAAATACCATTTTTGTGTTAAAACTTTTTTCACAAATACATGCTAAACATGTAGAACATTTGGAAAAGCTTGAACATTTTAAGATTTACGTTCAAAGTTGTTTTCCTTGTAGCCTCTATCAGCACTATTAGCAAAAGCTACCACAAACTCATTAATCCTTAAATTTAATAGATTTGGACTAAAATACCACTTTCGTGTTAAAACCTTATTACAAATACATGTTAAACATGTAGAGCATTTGGAAAAACTTGAACATTTTAAGATTTAAGTTCAAAGTTCTTTTTCTTGTAGCCTCTATCAGCACTAGTAGCAAAAGCTACCACAAAACCTTTTTCACAAATACATACATGTAGAGAAATTGGGAAAATTTCAACATTCCTAGATTTACGATCAAAGTCTATTTGCTTGTTACCTGTAGATTCGCTATAATCTAAAGCTACTAAAAATACATGTAACCATACTTGTAAGCTTCACAGATTTGGACTAAAATACCATTTTCGCAAATACATACATGTTGAGCATTTGGGAAAATTTGAACACTCTTAGATTTACGACCAAAGTCTAGTTGCTTGTTACCTGTATATTTACTAAAACCAAAAGCTACCACAAATACATGAAACAATTAACTTTACACATTTGGACTTAAACACTCTTTTCGTGTTAAAACCTTTATCACAAATACAAACTTATAGATCATTTGTTAAAACTTGAACATTCTTAGATTAATGTTAAAAGTCTTTTTTCTGGTACCTGTATCATCCCTTTTAGCAAAATTTATGTCATAAATCATATATCATAAATCATATCAACATCGCAGATTTGGACTAAAATACCATATTCGTCTTAAAAACTCTTTCACAAATAGATGTTGTACATGTAGAGCATTTGGAAAAACTTGAACATTTTAAGATTTTCGTTCGAAGTTGTTTTTCTTGTAGCCTCTATCAGGACTATTAGCAAAAGCTATCACAAATATATAAATTCACTAATTTTACAGATTTGGACTAAAATACCATTTTCGTGTTAAAACCTTATTACAAATACATGTTAAACATGTAGAGCATTTGGAAAAACTTGAATATTTTAAGATTTACGTTCAAAGTTGTTTTTCTTATAGCCTCTATCAGCACTATTAGCAAAAGCTACCACAAATACATAAATCCACTAATTTCACAGATTTGGACTAAAATACCATTTTCGTGTTAAAACCTTATTACAAATACATGTTAAACATGTAGAGCATTTGGAAAAACTTGAACATTTTAAGATTTACGTTCAAAGTTGTTTTTCTTGTAGCCTCTATCAGCACTATTAGCAAAAGCTACCACAAATATATAAATTCACTAATTTCACAGATTTGGACTAAAATACCATTTTCGTGTTAAAACCTTATTACAAATACATGTTAAACATGTAGAGCATTTGGAAAAACTTGAACATTTTAAGATTTACGTTCAAAATTGTTTTTCTTGTAGCCTCTATCAGCACTATTAGCAAAAGCTACCACAAATACATAAATCCACTAATTTCACAGATTTGGACTAAAATACCATTTTCGTGTTAAAACCTTTTTTACAAGTACATGTTGTACATGTAGACCATTTGGAAAAACTTGAACATTTTAAGATTTACGTTCAAAGTTGTTTTTCTTGTAGCCTCTATCAGCACTATTAGCAAAAGCTACCACAAACTCATTAATCCTTAAATTTCACAGATTTGGACTAAAATACCATTTTCGTGTTAAAACCTCTTTACAAATGCATGTTAAACATGTAGAGCATTTAGAAAAACTTGAACATTTTAAGATTTAAGTTCAAAGTTGTTTTTCTTGTAGCCTCTATCAGCACTAGTAGCAAAAGCTACCACAAAACCTTTTTCACAAATACATACATCTAGAGAAATTGGGAAAATTTGAACACTCTTAGATTTACGATCAAAGTCTAGTTGCTTGTTACCTGTATATTTACTAAAACCAAAAGCTACCACAAATACGTGAAACAATTAACTTTACACAATTGGACTTAAACACTCTTTTCGTGGTAAAACCTTTTTCACAAATACAAACTTATAGATCATTTGGGAAAACTTGAACATTCTTAGATTAATGTTAAAAGTCTTTTTTCTGGTACCCTGTATCATCCCTTGTAGCAAAAGCTATGCCATAAATCATATATCATAAATCATATCAACATCGCAGATTTGGACTAAAATACCATATTCGTCTTAAAAACTCTTTCACAAATAAATGTTGTACATGTAGAGCATTTGGAAAAACTTGAACATTTTAAGATTTACGTTCGAAGTTGTTTTTCTTGTCCTCTGTCAGGACTATTAGCAAAAGCTATCACAAATATATAAATTCACTAATTTACAGATTTGGACTAAAGTACCATTTTCGTGTTAAAACCTTTTTCACAAATACATGTTAAACATGCAGAGCATTTGGAAAAACTTGAATATTTTAAGATTTACGTTCAAAGTTGTTTTTCTTATAGCCTCTATCAGCACTATTAGCAAAAGCTACCACAAATACATAAATCCACTAATTTCACAGATTTGGACTAAAATACCATTTTCGTGTTAAAACCTTATTACAAATACATGTTAAACATGTAGAGCATTTGGAAAAACTTGAACATTTTAAGATTTACGTTCAAAGTTGTTTTTTTTGTAGCCTCTATCAGCACTATTGGCAAAAGCTACCACAAACTCATTAATCCTTAAATTTAACAGATTTGGACTAAAATACCATTTCGTGTTAAAACCTCTTTACAAATACATGCTAAACATGTAGAACATTTGGAAAAGCTTGAACATTTTAAGATTTACGTTCAAAGTGTTTTTTCTTGTAGCCTCTATCAGCACTATTAGCAAAAGCTACCGCAAACTCATTAATCCTTAAATTTAACAGATTTGGACTAAAATACCATTTTCGTGTTAAAACCTCTTTACAAATACATGCTAAACATGTAGAACATTTGGAAAAGCTTGAACATTTTAAGATTTACGTTCAAAGTTGTTTTTCTTGTAGCCTCTATCAGCACTATTAGCAAAAGCTACCACAAACTCATTAATCCGTAAGTTTCACAGATTTGGACTAAAATACCATTTTCGTGTTAAATCCTTTCTACAAATACATGTTAAACATGTAGAGCATTTGGAAAAACTTGAACATTTTAAGATTTAAGTTCAAAGTTGTTTTTCTTGTAGCCTCTATCAGCACTAGTAGCAAAAGCTACCACAAAACCTTTTTCACAAATACATACATGTAGAGAAATTGGGAAAATTTCAACAATCCTAGATTTACGTTCAAAGTCTATTTGCTTGTTACCTGTATATTCGCTATAATCTAAAGCTACTAAAAATACATGTAACCATACTTGTAAGCTTCACAGATTTGGACTAAAATACCATTTTCGCAAATACATACATGTTGAGCATTTAGGAAAATTTGAACACTCTTAGCTTTACGATCAAAGTCTAGTTGCTTGTTACCTGTATATTTACTAAAACCAAAAGCTACCACAAATACATGAAACAATTAACTTTACACATTTGGACTTAAACACTCTTTTCGTGTTAAAACCTTTTTCACAAATACAAACTTATAGATCATTTGGGAAAACTTGAACATTCTTAGATTAATGTTAAAAGTATTTTTTCTGGTACCCTGTATCATCCCTTTTAGCAAAAGCTATGTCATAAATCATAAATCATATCAACATCGCAGATTTGGACTAAAATACCATATTCGTCTTAAAAACTCTTTCACAAATAGATGTTATACATGTAGAGCATTTGGAAAAACTTGAACATTTTAAGATTTACGTTCGAAGTTGTTTTTCTTGTAGCCTCTATCAGCACTATTAGCAAAAGCTACCACAAATACATAAATCCACTAATTTCACAGATTTGGATTAAAATACCATTTTCGTGTTAAAACCTTATTACAAATACATGTTAAACATGTAGAGCATTTGGAAAAACTTGAACATTTTAAGATTTACGTTCAAAGTTGTTTTTCTTGTAGCCTCTATCAGCACTATTAGCAAAAGCTACCACAAATACATAAATCCACTAATTTCACAGATTTGGACTAAAATACCATTTTCGTGTTAAAAACTTTTTTACAAGTACATGTTAAACATGTAGAGCATTTGGAAAAACTTTAACATTTTAAGATTTACGTTCAAAGTTGTTTTTCTTGTAGCCTCTATCAGCACTATTAGCAAAAGCTACCACAAACTCATTAATCCACTAATTTCACAGATATGGACTAAAATACCATTTTCGTGTTAAACCCTCTTTACAAATACATGCTAAACATGTAGAACATTTGGAAAAGCTTGAACATTTTAAGATTTACGTTCAAAGTTGTTTTTCTTGTAGCCTCTATCAGCACTATTAGCAAAAGCTACCACAAACTTATTAATCCTTAAGTTTCACAGATTTGGACTAAAATACCATTTTCGTGTTAAATCCTTTTTACAAATACATGTTAACCATGTAGAGCATTTGGAAAAACTTGAACATTTTAAGATTTAAGTTCAAAGTTGTTTTTCTTGTAGCCTCTATCAGCACTAGTAGCAAAAGCTACCACAAATACATAAATCCACTAATTTCACAGATTTGGACTAAAATACCATTTTCGTGTTAAAACCTTATTACAAATACATGTTAAACATGTAGAGCATTTGGAAAAACTTGAACATTTTAAGATTTACGTTCAAAGTTGTTTTTCTTGTAGCCTTTATCAGCACTATTAGCAAAAGCTACCACAAACACATAAATCCACTAATTTCACAGATTTGGACTAAAATACCATTTTCGTGTTAAAACCTTTTTTACAAGTACATGTTGTACATGTACACCATTTGGAAAAACTTGAACATTTTAAGATTTACGTTCAAAGTTGTTTTTCTTGTAGCCTCTATCAGCACTATTAGCAAAAGCTACCACAAACTCATTAATCCACTAATTTCACAGATTTGGACTAAAATACCATTTTCGTGTTAAACCCTCCTTACAAATACATGCTAAACGTGTAGAATATTTGGAAAAGCTTGAACATTTTAAGATTTACGTTCAAAGTTGTTTTTCTTGTAGCCTCTATCAGCACTATTAGCAAAAGCTACCACAAACTCATTAATCCTTAAGTTTCACAGATTTGGACTAAAATACCATTTTCGTGTTAAATCCTTTTTACAAATACATGTTAACCATGTAGAGCAATTGGAAAAACTTGAACATTTTAAGATTTAAGTTCAAAGTTGTTTTTCTTGTAGCCTCTATCAGCACTAGTAGCAAAAGCTACCACAAAACCATTTTCACAAATACATACATGTAGAGAAATTGGGAAAATTTCAACATTCTTAGATTTACGTTCAAAGTCTATTTGCCTGTTATCTGTATATACGCTATATTCAAAAGCTACTACAAATACAGGTAACCATTAACTTTACAGATTTGGACTAAAATACCATTTTCGTGTTAAAACCTCTTTACAAATACATGCTAAACATGTAGAACATTTGGAAAAGCTTGAACATTTTAAGATTTACGTTCAAAGTTGTTTTTCTTGTAGCCTCTATCAGCACTATTAGCAAAAGCTACCACAAACTTATTAATCCTTAAGTTTCACAGATTTGGACTAAAATACCATTTTCGTGTTAAATCCTTTTTACAAATACATGTTAACCATGTAGAGCATTTGGAAAAACTTGAACATTTTAAGATTTAAGTTCAAAGTTGTTTTTCTTGTAGCCTCTATCAGCACTAGTAGCAAAAGCTACCACAAATACATAAATCCACTAATTTCACAGATTTGGACTAAAATACCATTTTCGTGTTAAAACCTTATTACAAATACATGTTAAACATGTAGAGCATTTGGAAAAACTTGAACATTTTAAGATTTACGTTCAAAGTTGTTTTTCTTGTAGCCTCTATCAGCACTATTAGCAAAAGCTACCACAAACACATAAATCCACTAATTTCACAGATTTGGACTAAAATACCATTTTCGTGTTAAAACCTTTTTTACAAGTACATGTTGTACATGTACACCATTTGGAAAAACTTGAACATTTTAAGATTTACGTTCAAAGTTGTTTTTCTTGTAGCCTCTATCAGCACTATTAGCAAAAGCTACCACAAACTCATTAATCCACAAATTTCACAGATTTGGACTAAAATACCATTTTCGTGTTAAACCCTCCTTACAAATACATGCTAAACATGTAGAACATTTGGAAAAGCTTGAACATTTTAAGATTTACGTTCAAAGTTGTTTTTCTTGTAGCCTCTATCAGCACTATTAGCAAAAGCTACCACAAACTCATTAATCCTTAAGTTTCACAGATTTGGACTAAAATACCATTTTCGTGTTAAATCCATTTTACAAATACATGTTAACCATGTAGAGCATTTGGAAAAACTTGAACATTTTAAGATTTACGTTCGAAGTTGTTTTTCTTGTCCTCTGTCAGGACTATTAGCAAAAGCTATCACAAATATATAAATTCACTAATTTACAGATTTGGACTAAAGTACCATTTTCGTGTTAAAACCTTTTTCACAAATACATGTTAACCATGTAGAGCATTTGGAAAAACTTGAACATTTTAAGATTTAAGTTCAAAGTTGTTTTTCTTGTAGCCTCTATCAGCACTAGTAGCAAAAGCTACCACAAATACATAAATCCACTAATTTCACAAATTTGGACTAAAATACCATTTTCGTGTTAAAACCTTATTACAATTACATGTTAAACATGTAGAGCATTTGGAAAAACTTGAACATTTTAAGATTTACATTCAAAGTTGTTTTTCTTGTAGCCTCTATCAGCACTATTAGCAAAAGCTACCACAAACTCATTAATCCTTAGATTTAACAGATTTGGACTAAAATACCATTTCGTGTTAAAACCTCTTTACAAATACATGCTAAACATGTAGAACATTTGGAAAAGCTTGAACATTTTAAGATTTACGTTCAAAGTGTTTTTTCTTGTAGCCTCTATCAGCACTATTAGCAAAAGCTACCACAAACTCATTAATCCTTAAGTTTCACAGATTTGGACTAAAATACCATTTTCGTGTTAAATCCTTTTTACAAATACATGTTAACCATGTAGAGCAATTGGAAAAACTTGAACATTTTAAGATTTAAGTTCAAAGTTGTTTTTCTTGTAGCCTCTATCAGCACTAGTAGCAAAAGCTACCACAAAACCATTTTCACAAATACATACATGTAGAGAAATTGGGAAAATTTCAACATTCTTAGATTTACGTTCAAAGTCTATTTGCCTGTTATCTGTATATACGCTATATTCAAAAGCTACTACAAATACAGGTAACCATTAACTTTACAGATTTGGACTAAAATACCATTTTCGTGTTAAAACCTCTTTACAAATACATGCTAAACATGTAGAACATTTGGAAAAGCTTGAACATTTTAAGATTTACGTTCAAAGTTGTTTTTCTTGTAGCCTCTATCAGCACTATTAGCAAAAGCTACCACAAACTTATTAATCCTTAAGTTTCACAGATTTGGACTAAAATACCATTTTCGTGTTAAATCCTTTTTACAAATACATGTTAACCATGTAGAGCATTTGGAAAAACTTGAACATTTTAAGATTTAAGTTCAAAGTTGTTTTTCTTGTAGCCTCTATCAGCACTAGTAGCAAAAGCTACCACAAATACATAAATCCACTAATTTCACAGATTTGGACTAAAATACCATTTTCGTGTTAAAACCTTATTACAAATACATGTTAAACATGTAGAGCATTTGGAAAAATTTGAACATTTTAAGATTTACGTTCAAAGTTGTTTTTCTTGTAGCCTCTATCAGCACTATTAGCAAAAGCTACCACAAACACATAAATCCACTAATTTCACAGATTTGGACTAAAATACCATTTTCGTGTTAAAACCTTTTTTACAAGTACATGTTGTACATGTACACCATTTGGAAAAACTTGAACATTTTAAGATTTACGTTCAAAGTTGTTTTTCTTGTAGCCTCTATCAGCACTATTAGCAAAAGCTACCACAAACTCATTAATCCACAAATTTCACAGATTTGGACTAAAATACCATTTTCGTGTTAAACCCTCCTTACAAATACATGCTAAACATGTAGAACATTTGGAAAAGCTTGAACATTTTAAGATTTACGTTCAAAGTTGTTTTTCTTGTAGCCTCTATCAGCACTATTAGCAAAAGCTACCACAAACTCATTAATCCTTAAGTTTCACAGATTTGGACTAAAATACCATTTTCGTGTTAAATCCATTTTACAAATACATGTTAACCATGTAGAGCATTTGGAAAAACTTGAACATTTTAAGATTTACGTTCGAAGTTGTTTTTCTTGTCCTCTGTCAGGACTATTAGCAAAAGCTATCACAAATATATAAATTCACTAATTTACAGATTTGGACTAAAGTACCATTTTCGTGTTAAAACCTTTTTCACAAATACATGTTAACCATGTAGAGCATTTGGAAAAACTTGAACATTTTAAGATTTAAGTTCAAAGTTGTTTTTCTTGTAGCCTCTATCAGCACTAGTAGCAAAAGCTACCACAAATACATAAATCCACTAATTTCACAGATTTGGACTAAAATACCATTTTCGTGTTAAAACCTTATTACAAATACATGTTAAACATGTAGAGCATTTGGAAAAACTTGAACATTTTAAGATTTACATTCAAAGTTGTTTTTCTTGTAGCCTCTATCAGCACTATTAGCAAAAGCTACCACAAACTCATTAATCCTTAAATTTAACAGATTTGGACTAAAATACCATTTCGTGTTAAAACCTCTTTACAAATACATGCTAAACATGTAGAACATTTGGAAAAGCTTGAACATTTTAAGATTTACGTTCAAAGTGTTTTTTCTTGTAGCCTCTATCAGCACTATTAGCAAAAGCTACCACAAACTCATTAATCCTTAAATTTAACAGATTTGGACTAAAATACCATTTTCGTGTTAAATCCTTTCTACAAATACATGTTAAACATGTAGAGCATTTGGAAAAACTTGAACATTTTAAGATTTAAGTTCAAAGTAGTTTTTCTTGTAGCCTCTATCAGCACTAGTAGCAAAAGCTACCACAAAACCTTTTTCACAAATACATACATGTAGAGAAATTTGGAAAATTTCAACAATCCTAGATTTACGTTCAAAGTCTATTTGCTTGTTACCTGTATATTCGCTATAATCTAAAGCTACTAAAAATACATGTAACCATACTTGTAAGCTTCACAGATTTAGACTAAAATACCATTTTCGCAAATACATACATGTTGAGCATTTAGGAAAATTTGAACACTCTTAGCTTTACGATCAAAGTCTAGTTGCTTGTTACCTGTATATTTACTAAAACCAAAAGCTACCACAAATACATGAAACAATTAACTTTACACATTTGGACTTAAACACTCTTTTCGTGTTAAAACCTTTTTCACAAATACAAACTTATAGATCATTTGGGAAAACTGGAACATTCTTAGATTAATGTTAAAAGTATTTTTTCTGGTACCCTGTATCATCCCTTTTAGCAAAAGCTATGTCATAAATCATAAATCATATCAACATCGCAGATTTGGACTAAAATACCATATTCGTCTTAAAAACTCTTTCACAAATAGATGTTATACATGTAGAGCATTTGGAAAAACTTGAACATTTTAAGATTTACGTTCGAAGTTGTTTTTCTTGTAGCCTCTATCAGCACTATTAGCAAAAGCTACCACTAATACATAAATCCACTAATTTCACAGATTTGGATTAAAATACCATTTTCGTGTTAAAACCTTATTACAAATACATGTTAAACATGTAGAGCATTTGGAAAAACTTGAACATTATAAGATTTACGTTCAAAGTTGTTTTTCTTGTAGCCTCTATCAGCACTATTAGCAAAAGCTACCACAAATACATAAATCCACTAATTTCACAGATTTGGACTAAAATACCATTTTCGTGTTCAAAACTTTTTTACAAGTACATGTTAAACATGTAGAGCATTTGGAAAAACTTTAACATTTTAAGATTTACGTTCAAAGTTGTTTTTCTTGTAGCCTCTATCAGCACTATTAGCAAAAGCTACCACAAACTCATTAATCCACTAATTTCACAGATTTGGACTAAAATACCATTTTCATGTTAAAACCTTTTTCACAAATACATGTTAAACATGCAGAGCATTTGGAAAAACTTGAATATTTTAAGATTTACGTTCAAAGTTGTTTTTCTTATAGCCTCTATCAGCACTATTAGCAAAAGCTACCACAAATACATAAATCCACTAATTTCACAGATTTGGACTAAAATACCATTTTCGTGTTAAAACCTTATTACAAATACATGTTAAACATGTAGAGCATTTGGAAAAACTTGAACATTTTAAGATTTACGTTCAAAGTTGTTTTTTTTGTAGCCTCTATCAGCACTATTAGCAAAAGCTACCACAAACTCATTAATCCTTAAATTTAACAGATTTGGACTAAAATACCATTTTCGTGTTAAATCCTTTCTACAAATACATGTTAACCATGTAGAGCATTTGGAAAAACTTGAACATTTTAAGATTTAAGTTCAAAGTTGTTTTTCTTGTAGCCTCTATCAGCACTAGTAGCAAAAGCTACCACAAATACATAAATCCACTAATTTCACAGATTTGGACTAAAATACCATTTTCGTGTTAAAACCTTATTACAAATACATGTTAAACATGTAGAGCATTTGGAAAAACTTGAACATTTTAAGATTTACGTTCAAAGTTGTTTTTTTTGTAGCCTCTATCAGCACTATTAGCAAAAGCTACCACAAACTCATTAATCCTTAAATTTAACAGATTTGGTCTAAAATACCATTTCGTGTTAAAACCTCTTTACAAATACATGCTAAACATGTAGAACATTTGAAAAAACTTGAACATTTTAAGATTTACGTTCAAAGTTGTTTTTCTTGTAGCCTCTATCAGCACTATTAGCAAAAGCTACCACAAACTCATTAATCCTTAAATTTAACAGATTTGGTCTAAAATACCATTTCGTGTTAAAACCTCTTTACAAATACATGCTAAACATGTAGAACATTTGGAAAAGCTTGAACATTTTAAGATTTACGTTCAAAGTGTTTTTTCTTGTAGCCTCTATCAGCACTATTAGCAAAAGCTACCACAAACTCATTAATCCTTAAGTTTCACAGATTTGGACTAAAATACCATTTTCGTGTTAAATCCTTTTTACAAATACATGTTAACCATGTAGAGCATTTGGAAAAACTTGAACATTTTAAGATTTACGTTCGAAGTTGTTTTTCTTGTCCTCTGTCAGGACTATTAGCAAAAGCTATCACAAATATATAAATTCACTAATTTACAGATTTGGACTAAAGTACCATTTTCATGTTAAAACCTTTTTCACAAATACATGTTAAACATGCAGAGCATTTGGAAAAACTTGAATATTTTAAGATTTACGTTCAAAGTTGTTTTTCTTATAGCCTCTATCAGCACTATTAGCAAAAGCTACCACAAATACATAAATCCACTAATTTCACAGATTTGGACTAAAATACCATTTTCGTGTTAAAACCTTATTACAAATACATGTTAAACATGTAGAGCATTTGGAAAAACTTGAACATTTTAAGATTTACGTTCAAAGTTGTTTTTTTTGTAGCCTCTATCAGCACTATTAGCAAAAGCTACCACAAACTCATTAATCCTTAAATTTAACAGATTTGGTCTAAAATACCATTTCGTGTTAAAACCTCTTTACAAATACATGCTAAACATGTAGAACATTTGGAAAAGCTTGAACATTTTAAGATTTACGTTCAAAGTGTTTTTTCTTGTAGCCTCTATCAGCACTATTAGCAAAAGCTACCACAAACTCATTAATCCTTAAATTTAACAGATTTGGACTAAAATACCATTTTCGTGTTAAATCCTTTCTACAAATACATGTTAAACATGTAGAGCATTTGGAAAAACTTGAACATTTTAAGATTTAAGTTCAAAGTTGTTTTTCTTGTAGCCTCTATCAGCACTAGTAGCAAAAGCTACCACAAAACCTTTTTCACAAATACATACATGTAGAGAAATTGGGAAAATTTCAACAATCCTAGATTTACGTTCAAAGTCTATTTGCTTGTTACCTGTATATTCGCTATAATCTAAAGCTACTAAAAATACATGTAACCATACTTGTAAGCTTCACAGATTTAGACTAAAATACCATTTTCGCAAATACATACATGTTGAGCATTTAGGAAAATTTTAACACTCTTAGCTTTACGATCAAAGTCTAGTTGCTTGTTACCTGTATATTTACTAAAACCAAAAGCTACCACAAATACATGAAACAATTAACTTTACACATTTGGACTTAAACACTCTTTTCGTGTTAAAACCTTTTTCACAAATACAAACTTATAGATCATTTGGGAAAACTTGAACATTCTTAGATTAATGTTAAAAGTATTTTTTCTGGTACCCTGTATCATCCCTTTTAGCAAAAGCTATGTCATAAATCATAAATCATATCAACATCGCAGATTTGGACTAAAATACCATATTCGTCTTAAAAACTCTTTCACAAATAGATGTTATACACGTAGAGCATTTGGAAAAACTTGAACATTTAAAGATTTACGTTCGAAGTTGTTTTTCTTGTAGCCTCTATCAGCACTATTAGCAAAAGCTACCACAAATACATAAATCCACTAATTTCACAGATTTGGATTAAAATACCATTTTCGTGTTAAAACCTTATTACAAATACATGTTAAACATGTAGAGCATTTGGAAAAACTTGAACATTTTAAGATTTACATTCAAAGTTGTTTTTCTTGTAGCCTCTATCAGCACTATTAGCAAAAGCTACCACAAATACATAAATCCACTAATTTCACAGATTTGAACTAAAATACCATTTTCGTGTTAAAAACTTTTTTACAAGTACATGTTAAACATGTAGAGCATTTGGAAAAACTTTAACATTTTAAGATTTACGTTCAAAGTTGTTTTTCTTGTAGCCTCTATCAGCACTATTAGCAAAAGCTACCACAAACTCATTAATCCACTAATTTCACAGATTTGGACTAAAATACCATTTTCGTGTTAAACCCTCTTTACAAATACATGCTAAACATGTAGAACATTTGGAAAAGCTTGAACATTTTAAGATTTACGTTCAAAGTTGTTTTTCTTGTAGCCTCTATCAGCACTATTAGCAAAAGCTACCACAAACTTATTAATCCTTAAGTTTCACAGATTTGGACTAAAATACCATTTTCGTGTTAAATTCTTTTTACAAATACATGTTAACCATGTAGAGCATTTGGAAAAACTTGAACATTTTAAGATTTAAGTTCAAAGTTGTTTTTCTTGTAGCCTCTATCAGCACTAGTAGCAAAAGCTACCACAAATACATAAATCCACTAATTTCACAGATTTGGACTAAAATACCATTTTCGTGTTAAAACCTTATTACAAATACATGTTAAACATGTAGAGCATTTGGAAAAACTTGAACATTTTAAGATTTACGTTCAAAGTTGTTTTTCTTGTAGCCTCTATCAGCACTATTAGCAAAAGCTACCACAAACACATAAATCCACTAATTTCACAGATTTGGACTAAAATACCATTTTCGTGTTAAAACCTTTTTTACAAGTACATGTTGTACATGTACACCATTTGGAAAAACTTGAACATTATAAGATTTACGTTCAAAGTTGTTTTTCTTGTAGCCTCTATCAGCACTATTAGCAAAAGCTACCACAAACTCATTAATCCACTAATTTCACAGATTTGGACTAAAATACCATTTTCGTGTTAAACCCTCCTTACAAATACATGCTAAACATGTAGAACATTTGGAAAAGCTTGAACATTTTAAGATTTACGTTCAAAGTTGTTTTTCTTGTAGCCTCTATCAGCACTATTAGCAAAAGCTACCACAAACTCATTAATCCTTAAGTTTCACAGATTTGGACTAAAATACCATTTTCGTGTTAAATCCTTTTTACAAATACATGTTAACCATGTAGAGCATTTGGAAAAACTTGAACATTTTAAGATTTAAGTGCAAAGTTGTTTTTCTTGTAGCCTCTATCAGCACTAGTAGCAAAAGCTACCACAAAACCATTTTCACAAATACATACATGTAGAGAAATTGGGAAAATTTCAACATTCTTAGATTTACGTTCAAAGTCTATTTGCCTGTTGTCTGTATATACGCTATATTCAAAAGCTACTACAAATACAGGTAACCATTAACTTTACAGATTTGGACTAAAATACCATTTTCGTGTTAAAACCTCTTTACAAATACATGCTAAACATGTAGAACATTTGGAAAAGCTTGAACATTTTAAGATTTACGTTCAAAGTTGTTTTTATTGTAGCCTCTATCAGCTCTATTAGCAAAAGCTACCACAAACTTATTAATCCTTAAGTTTCACAGATTTGGACTAAAATACCATTTTCGTGTTAAATCCTTTTTACAAATACATGTTAACCATGTAGAGCATTTGGAAAAACTTGAACATTTTAAGATTTAAGTTCAAAGTTGTTTTTCTTGTAGCCTCTATCAGCACTAGTAGCAAAAGCTACCACAAATACATAAATCCACTAATTTCACAGATTTGGACTAAAATACCATTTTCGTGTTAAAACCTTATTACAAATACATGTTAAACATGTAGAGCATTTGGAAAAACTTGAACATTTTAAGATTTACGTTCAAAGTTGTTTTTCTTGTAGCCTCTATCAGCACTATTAGCAAAAGCTACCACAAACACATAAATCCACTAATATCACAGATTTGGACTAAAATACCATTTTCGTGTTAAAACCTTTTTTACAAGTACATGTTGTACATGTACACCATTTGGAAAAACTTGAACATTTTAAGATTTACGTTCAAAGTTGTTTTTCTTGTAGCCTCTATCAGCACTATTAGCAAAAGCTACCACAAACTCATTAATCCACTAATTTCACAGATTTGGACTAAAATACCATTTTCGTGTTAAACCCTCCTTACAAATACATGCTAAACATGTAGAACATTTGGAAAAGCTTGAACATTTTAAGATTTACGTTCAAAGTTGTTTTTCTTGTAGCCTCTATCAGCACTATTAGCAAAAGCTACCACAAACTCATTAATCCTTAAGTTTCACAGATTTGGACTAAAATACCATTTTCGTGTTAAATCCTTTTTACAAATACATGTTAACCATGTAGAGCATTTGGAAAAACTTGAACATTTTAAGATTTAAGTTCAAAGTTGTTTTTCTTGTAGCCTCTATCAGCACTAGTAGCAAAAGCTACCACAAAACCATTTTCACAAATACATACATGTAGAGAAATTGGGAAAATTTCAACATTCTTAGATTTACGTTCAAAGTCTATTTGCCTGTTATCTGTATATACGCTATATTCAAAAGCTACTACAAATACAGGTAACCATTAACTTTACAGATTTGGACTAAAATACCATTTTCGTGTTAAAACCTCTTTACAAATAGATGCTAAACATGTAGAACATTTGGAAAAGCTTGAACATTTTAAGATTTACGTTCAAAGTTGTTTTTCTTGTAGCCTCTATCAGCACTATTAGCAAAAGCTACCACAAACTCATTAATCCGTAAGTTTCACAGATTTGGACTAAAATACCATTTTCGTGTTAAATCCTTTCTACAAATACATGTTAAACATGTAGAGCTTTTGGAAAAACTTGAACATTTTAAGATTTAAGTTCAAAATTGTTTTTCTTGTAGCCTCTATCAGCACTAGTAGCAAAAGCTACCACAAAACCTTTTTCTCAAATACATACATGTAGAGAAATTGGGAAAATTTCAACAATCCTAGATTTACGTTCAAAGTCTATTTGCTTGTTACCTGTATATTCGCTATAATCTAAAGCTACTAAAAATACATGTAACCATACTTGTAAGCTTCACAGATTTGGACTAAAATACCATTTTCGCAAATACATACATGTTGAGCATTTGGGAAAATTTGAACATTCTTAGCTTTACGATCAAAGTCTAGTTGCTTGTTACCTGTATATTTACTAAAACCAAAAGCTACCACAAATACAATACATGAAACAATTAACTTTACACATTTGGACTTAAACACTCTTTTCGTGGTAAAACCTTTTTCACAAATACAAACTTATAGATCATTTGGGAAAACTTGAACATTCTTAGATTAATGTTAAAAGTATTTTTTCTGGTACCCTGTATCATCCCTTTTAGCAAAAGCTATGTCATAAATCATATATCATAAATCATATCAACATCGCAGATTTGGACTAAAATACCATATTTGTCTTAAAAACTCTTTCACAAATAGATGTTATACATGTAGAGCATTTGGAAAAACTTGAACATTTTAAGATTTACGTTCGAAGTTGTTTTTCTTGTAGCCTCTATCAGCACTATTAGCAAAAGCTACCACAAACTCATTAATCCTTAAATTTCACAGATTTGGACTAAAATACCATTTTCGTGTTAAAACCTCTTTACAAATACATGTTAAACATGTAGAGCATTTGAAAAAACTTGAACATTTTAAGATTTAAGTTCAAAGTTGTTTTTCTTGTAGCCTCTATCAGCACTAGTAGCAAAAGCTACCACAAATACATAAATCCACTAATTTCACAGATTTGAACTAAAATACCATTTTCGTGTTAAAAACTTTTTTACAAGTACATGTTAAACATGTAGAGCATTTGGAAAAACTTTAACATTTTAAGATTTACGTTCAAAGTTGTTTTTCTTGTAGCCTCTATCAGCACTATTAGCAAAAGCTACCACAAACACATAAATCCACTAATTTCACAGATTTGGACTAAAATACCATTTTCGTGTTAAAACCTTTTTTACAAGTACATGTTGTACATGTACACCATTTGGAAAAACTTGAACATTTTAAGATTTACGTTCAAAGTTGTTTTTCTTGTAGCCTCTATCAGCACTATTAGCAAAAGCTACCACAAACTCATTAATCCTTAAATTTCACAGATTTGGACTAAAATACCATTTTCGTCTTAAAAACTCTTTCACAAATAGATGTTATACATGTAGAGCATTTGGAAAAACTTGAACATTTTAAGATTTACGTTCGAAGTTGTTTTTCTTGTAGCCTCTATCAGCACTATTAGCAAAAGCTACCACAAACTCATTAATCCTTAAGTTTCACAGATTTGGACTAAAATACCATTTTCGTGTTAAATCCTTTTTACAAATACATGTTAACCATGTAGAGCATTTGGAAAAACTTGAACATTTTAAGATTTAAGTTCAAAGTTGTTTTTCTTGTAGCCTCTATCAGCACTAGTAGCAAAAGCTACCACAAAACCATTTTCACAAATACATACATGTAGAGAAATTGGGAAAATTTCAACATTCTTAGATTTACGTTCAAAGTCTATTTGCCTGTTATCTGTATATACGCTATATTCAAAAGCTACTACAAATACAGGTAACCATACTTGTAAGCTTCACAGATTTGGACTAAAATACCATTTTCGTGTTAAAACCTCTTTACAAATACATGCTAAACATGTAGAACATTTGGAAAAGCTTGAACATTTTAAGATTTACGTTCAAAGTTGTTTTTCTTGTAGCCTCTATCAGCACTATTAGCAAAAGCTACCACAAACTCATTAATCCGTAAGTTTCACAGATTTGGACTAAAATACCATTTTCGTGTTAAATCCTTTCTACAAATACATGTTAAACATGTAGAGCTTTTGGAAAAACTTGAACATTTTAAGATTTAAGTTCAAAATTGTTTTTCTTGTAGCCTCTATCAGCACTAGTAGCAAAAGCTACCACAAAACCTTTTTCTCAAATACATACATGTAGAGAAATTGGGAAAATTTCAACAATCCTAGATTTACGTTCAAAGTCTATTTGCTTGTTACCTGTATATTCGCTATAATCTAAAGCTACTAAAAATACATGTAACCATACTTGTAAGCTTCACAGATTTGGACTAAAATACCATTTTCGCAAATACATACATGTTGAGCATTTGGGAAAATTTGAACACTCTTAGCTTTACGATCAAAGTCTAGTTGCTTGTTACCTGTATATTTACTAAAACCAAAAGCTACCACAAATACAATACATGAAACAATTAACTTTACACATTTGGACTTAAACACTCTTTTCGTGGTAAAACCTTTTTCACAAATACAAACTTATAGATCATTTGGGAAAACTTGAACATTCTTAGATTAATGTTAAAAGTATTTTTTCTGGTACCCTGTATCATCCCTTTTAGCAAAAGCTATGTCATAAATCATATATCATAAATCATATCAACATCGCATATTTGGACTAAAATACCATATTCGTCTTAAAAACTCTTTCACAAATAGATGTTATACATGTAGAGCATTTGGAAAAACTTGAACATTTTAAGATTTACGTTCGAAGTTGTTTTTCTTGTAGCCTCTATCTGCACTATTAGCAAAAGCTACCACAAATACATAAATCCACTAATTTCACAGATTTGGATTAAAATACCATTTTCGTGTTAAAACCTTATTACAAATACATGTTAAACATGTAGAGCATTTGGAAAAACTTGAACATTTTAAGATTTACGTTCAAAGTTGTTTTTCTTGTAGCCTCTATCAGCACTATTAGCAAAAGCTACCACAAATACATAAATCCACTGATTTCACAGATTTGGACTAAAATACCATTTTCGTGTTAAAAACTTTTTTACAAGTACATGTTGTACATGTAGACCATTTGAAAAAACTTGAACATTTTAAGATTTAAGTTCAAAGTTGTTTTTCTTGTAGCCTCTATCAGCACTATTAGCAAAAGCTACCACAAACTCATTAATCCTTAAATTTCACAGATTTGGACTAAAATACCATTTTCGTGTTAAAACCTCTTTACAAATACATGTTAAACATGTAGAGCATTTGGAAAAACTTGAACATTTTAAGATTTAAGTTCAAAGTTGTTTTTCTTGTAGCCTCTATCAGCACTAGTAGCAAAAGCTACTACAAAACCTTTTTCACAAATACATACATGTAGAGAAATTGGGAAAATTTCAACATTCCTAGATTTACGTTCAAAGTCTATTTGCTTGTTACCTGTATAATCGCTATAATCTAAAGCTACTAAAAATACATGTAACCATACTTGTAAGCTTCACAGATTTGGACTAAAATACCATTTTCGCAAATACATACATGTTGAGCATTTGGGAAAATTTGAACACTCTTAGCTTTACGATCAAAGTCTAGTTGCTTGTTACCTGTATATTTACTAAAACCAAAAGCTACCACAAATACAATACATGAAACAATTAACTTTACACATTTGGACTTAAACACTCTTTTCGTGGTAAAACCTTTTTCACAAATACAAACTTATAGATCATTTAGGAAAACTTGAACATTCTTAGATTAATGTTAAAAGTATTTTTTCTGGTACCCTGTATCATCCCTTTTAGCAAAAGCTATGTCATAAATCATATATCATAAATCATATCAACATCGCAGATTTGGACTAAAATACCATATTCGTCTTAAAAACTCTTTCACAAATAGATGTTATACATGTAGAGCATTTGGAAAAACTTGAACATTTTAAGATTTACGTTCGAAGTTGTTTTTCTTGTAGCCTCTATCAGCACTATTAGCAAAAGCTACCACAAACTCATTAATCCTTAAATTTCACAGATTTGGACTAAAATACCATTTTCGTGTTAAAACCTCTTTACAAATACATGTTAAACATGTAGAGCATTTGAAAAAACTTGAACATTTTAAGATTTAAGTTCAAAGTTGTTTTTCTTGTAGCCTCTATCAGCACTAGTAGCAAAAGCTACCACAAAACCTTTTTCACAAATACATACATGTAGAGAAATTGGGAAAATTTCAACATTCCTAGATTTACGTTCAAAGTCTATTTGCTTGTTACCTGTATAATCGCTATAATCTAAAGCTACTAAAAATACATGTAACCATACTTGTAAGCTTCACAGATTTGGACTAAAATACCATTTTCGCAAATACATACATGTTGAGCATTTGGGAAAATTTGAACACTCTTAGCTTTACGATCAAAGTCTAGTTGCTTGTTACCTGTATATTTACTAAAACCAAAAGCTACCACAAATACATGAAACAATTAACTTTACACATTTGGACTTAAACACTCTTCTCGTGTTAAAACCTTTTTCACAAATACAAACTTATAGATCATTTGGGAAAACTTGAACATTCTTAGATTAATGTTAAAAGTATTTTTTCTGGTACCCTGTATCATCCCTTTTAGCGAAAGCTATGTCATAAATCATATATCATAAATCATATCAACATCGCAGATTTGGACTAAAATACCATATTCGCCTTAAAAACTCTTTCACAAATAGATTTGTACATGTAGAGCATTTGGAAAAACTTGAACATTTTAAGATTTACGTTCGAAGTTGTTTTTCTTGTAGCCTCTGTCAGCACTATTAGCAAAAGCTACCACAAATACATAAATCCGCTAATTTCACAGATTTGGACTAAAATACCATTTTCGTGTTAAAACCTTATTACAAATACATGTTAAACATGTAGAGCATTTGGAAAAACTTGAACATTTTAAGATTTACGTTCAAAGTTGTTTTTCTTGTAGCCTCTATCAGCACTATTAGCAAAAGCTACCACAAATACATAAATCCACTAATTTCACAGATTTGGACTAAAATACCATTTTCGTGTTAAAACCTTATTACAAATACATGTTAAACATGTAGAGCATTTGGAAAAACTTGAACATTTTAAGATTTACGTTCAAAGTTGTTTTTCTTGTAGCCTCTATCAGCACTATTAGCAAAAGCTACCACAAATATATAAATTCACTAATTTTACAGATTTGGACTAAAGTACCATTTTCGTGTTAAAACCTTTTTCACAAATACATGTTAAACATGTAGAGCATTTGGAAAAACTTGAATATTTTAAGATTTACGTTCAAAGTTGTTTTTCTTGTAGCCTCTATCAGCACTATTAGCAAAAGCTACCACAAATACATAAATCCACTAATTTCACAGATTTGGACTAAAATACCATTTTCGTGTTAAAACCTTATTACAAATACATGTTAAACATGTAGAGCATTTGGAAAAACTTGAACATTTTAAGATTTACGTTCAAAGTTGTTTTTCTTGTAGCCTCTATCAGCACTATTAGCAAAAGCTACCACAAATACATAAATCCACTAATTTCACAGATTTGGACTAAAATACCATTTTCGTGTTAAAACCTCTTTACAAATACATGTTAAACATGTAGAGCATTTGGAAAAACTTGAACATTTTAAGATTTAAGTTCAAAGTTGT
Organism: Bactrocera oleae; assembly: GCF_042242935.1. Classification (NCBI taxonomy): domain Eukaryota; kingdom Metazoa; phylum Arthropoda; class Insecta; order Diptera; family Tephritidae; genus Bactrocera; species Bactrocera oleae. The sequence goes on from NC_091536.1 coordinate 27,961,694, forward strand.
TTTTCTTGTAGCCTCTATCAGCACTAGTAGCAAAAGCTACTACAAAACCTTTTTCACAAATACATACATGTAGAGAAATTGGGAAAATTTCAACATTCCTAGATTTACGTTCAAAGTCTATTTGCTTGTTACCTGTATAATCGCTATAATCTAAAGCTACTAAAAATACATGTAACCATACTTGTAAGCTTCACAGATTTGGACTAAAATACCATTTTCGCAAATACATACATGTTGAGCATTTGGGAAAATTTGAACACTCTTAGCTTTACGATCAAAGTCTAGTTGCTTGTTACCTGTATATTTACTAAAACCAAAAGCTACCACAAATACATGAAACAATTAACTTTACACATTTGGACTTAAACACTCTTCTCGTGTTAAAACCTTTTTCACAAATACAAACTTATAGATCATTTGGGAAAACTTGAACATTCTTAGATTAATGTTAAAAGTATTTTTTCTGGTACCCTGTATCATCCCTTTTAGCAAAAGCTATGTCATAAATCATATATCATAAATCATATCAACATCGCAGATTTGGACTAAAATACCATATTCGTCTTAAAAACTCTTTCACAAATAGATGTTATACATGTAGAGCATTTGGAAAAACTTGAACATTTTAAGATTTACGTTCGAAGTTGTTTTTCTTGTAGCCTCTATCAGCACTATTAGCAAAAGCTACCACAAACTCATTAATCCTTAAATTTCACAGATTTGGACTAAAATACCATTTTCGTGTTAAAACCTCTTTACAAATACATGTTAAACATGTAGAGCATTTGGAAAAACTTGAACATTTTAAGATTTAAGTTCAAAGTTGTTTTTCTTGTAGCCTCTATCAGCACTAGTAGCAAAAGCTACCACAAAACCTTTTTCACAAATACATACATGTAGAGAAATTGGGAAAATTTCAACATTCCTAGATTTACGTTCAAAATCTATTTGCTTGTTACCTGTATAATCGCTATAATCTAAAGCTACTAAAAATACATGTAACCATACTTGTAAGCTTCACAGATTTGGACTAAAATACCATTTTCGCAAATACATACATGTTGAGCATTTGGGAAAATTTGAACACTCTTAGCTTTACGATCAAAGTCTAGTTGCTTGTTACCTGTATATTTACTAAAACCAAAAGCTACCACAAATACATGAAACAATTAACTTTACACATTTGGACTTAAACACTCTTCTCGTGTTAAAACCTTTTTCACAAATACAAACTTATAGATCATTTGGGAAAACTTGAACATTCTTAGATTAATGTTAAAAGTATTTTTTCTGGTACCCTGTATCATCCCTTTTAGCGAAAGCTATGTCATAAATCATATATCATAAATCATATCAACATCGCAGATTTGGACTAAAATACCATATTCGCCTTAAAAACTCTTTCACAAATAGATTTGTACATGTAGAGCATTTGGAAAAACTTGAACATTTTAAGATTTACGTTCGAAGTTGTTTTTCTTGTAGCCTCTGTCAGGACTATTAGCAAAAGCTATCACAAATATATAAATTCACTAATTTTACAGATTTGGACTAAAGTACCATTTTCGTGTTAAAACCTTTTTCACAAATACATGTTAAACATGTAGAGCATTTGGAAAAACTTGAATATTTTAAGATTTACGTTCAAAGTTGTTTTTCTTGTAGCCTCTATCAGCACTATTAGCAAAAGCTACCACAAATACATAAATCCACTAATTTCACAGATTTGGACTAAAATACCATTTTCGTGTTAAAACCTTATTACAAATACATGTTAAACATGTAGAGCATTTGGAAAAACTTGAACATTTTAAGATTTACGTTCAAAGTTGTTTTTCTTGTAGCCTCTATCAGCACTATTAGCAAAAGCTACCACAAATACATAAATCCACTAATTTCACAGATTTGGACTAAAATACCATTTTCGTGTTAAAACCTTTTTTACAAGTACATGTTGTACATGTAGACCATTTGGAAAAACTTGAACATTTTAAGATTTACGTTCAAAGTTGTTTTTCTTGTAGCCTCTATCAGCACTATTAGCAAAAGCTACCACAAACTCATTAATCCACTAATTTCACAGATTTGGACTAAAATACAATTTTCGTGTTAAACCCTCTTTACAAATACATGCTAAACATGTAGAACATTTGGAAAAGCTTGAACATTTTAAGATTTACGTTCAAAGTTGTTTTTCTTGTAGCCTCTATCAGCACTATTAGCAAAAGCTACCACAAACTCATTAATCCTTAAATTTCACAGATTTGGACTAAAATACCATTTTCGTGTTAAATCCTTTTTACAAATACATGTTAACCATGTAGAGCATTTGGAAAAACTTGAACATTTTAAGATTTAAGTTCAAAGTTGTTTTTCTTGTAGCCTCTATCAGCACTAGTAGCAAAAGCTACCACAAAACCATTTTCACAAATACATACATGTAGAGCATTTGAGAAAAATTCAACAGTATTAGATTTACGTTCAAAGTCTATTTGCTTGTTACCTGTTTATTCGCTATAATCAAAAGCTACTACAAATACATGTAACCATACTTGTAAGCTTCACAGATTTGGACTAAAATACCATTTTCGCAAATACATACATGTTGCGCATTTGGCAAAATTTGAACACACTTAGATTTAAGACCAAAGTCTATTTGCTTGTTACCTGTATACTCGCTATAACCAAAAGCTACCAGAAATACATGGAACCATTAGCTTTACAGATTTGGACTTAAATACCATTTTCGTGTTAAAACCTACTTCACAAATACAAACTTATAGATCATTTGGGAAAACTTGAACATTCTTACATTAACGTTAAAATTCTATTTTCTTGTACCATGTGTCATCCCTTTTAGCAAAAGCTATGTCATAAATCATATATCATAAATCATATCAACATCGCAGATTTGGACTTAAATACCATAATCGTGTAAAACCTTTTTCACAAATACATGTACATGTAGAGCATTTGGAAAAACTTGAACATTTTAAGATTTACGTTCAAAGTTGTTTTTCTTGTAGCCTCTATCAGCACAATTAGCAAAAGCTACCACAATCCCTTTTTTACAAATACATACATGTAGAGCATTTGAGAAAATTTCAACAGTATTAGATTAACGATCAAAGTCTATTTGCTTGTTACCTGTATATTTGCTATAACCAAAAGCTACCACAAATACATGAAACCAATAACTTTACAGATTTGGACTTAAATACCATTTTCGTGTTAAAACCTACTTCACAAATACAAACTTATAGATCATTTGGGAAAACTTGAACATTCTTAGATTAACGTTAAAATTCTATTTTCTTGTACCTTAAACCATCCCTTTTAGCAAAAGCTATGTCATAAATCATATATCATAAATCATATCAACATCGCAGATTTGGACTTAAATACCATATTCGTGTTAAAACCTTTTTCACAAATACATGTTAAACATGTAGAGCATTTGGAAAAACTTGAACATTTTAAGATTTACGTTCAAAGTTGTTTTTCTTGTAGCCTCTATCAGCACTATTAGCAAAAGCTACCACAAATACATAAATCCACTAATTTCACAGATTTGGACTAAAATACCATTTTCGTGTTAAAACCTCTTTACAAATACATGTTAAACATGTAGAGCATTTGGAAAAACTTGAACATTTTAAGATTTAAGTTCAAAGTTGTTTTTCTTGTAGCCTCTATCAGCACTAGTAGCAAAAGCTACTACAAAACCTTTTTCACAAATACATACATGTAGAGAAATTGGGAAAATTTCAACATTCCTAGATTTACGTTCAAAGTCTATTTGCTTGTTACCTGTATAATCGCTATAATCTAAAGCTACTAAAAATACATGTAACCATACTTGTAAGCTTCACAGATTTGGACTAAAATACCATTTTCGCAAATACATACATGTTGAGCATTTGGGAAAATTTGAACACTCTTAGCTTTACGATCAAAGTCTAGTTGCTTGTTACCTGTATATTTACTAAAACCAAAAGCTACCACAAATACATGAAACAATTAACTTTACACATTTGGACTTAAACACTCTTCTCGTGTTAAAACCTTTTTCACAAATACAAACTTATAGATCATTTGGGAAAACTTGAACATTCTTAGATTAATGTTAAAAGTATTTTTTCTGGTACCCTGTATCATCCCTTTTAGCAAAAGCTATGTCATAAATCATATATCATAAATCATATCAACATCGCAGATTTGGACTAAAATACCATATTCGTCTTAAAAACTCTTTCACAAATAGATGTTATACATGTAGAGCATTTGGAAAAACTTGAACATTTTAAGATTTACGTTCGAAGTTGTTTTTCTTGTAGCCTCTATCAGCACTATTAGCAAAAGCTACCACAAACTCATTAATCCTTAAATTTCACAGATTTGGACTAAAATACCATTTTCGTGTTAAAACCTCTTTACAAATACATGTTAAACATGTAGAGCATTTGGAAAAACTTGAACATTTTAAGATTTAAGTTCAAAGTTGTTTTTCTTGTAGCCTCTATCAGCACTAGTAGCAAAAGCTACCACAAAACCTTTTTCACAAATACATACATGTAGAGAAATTGGGAAAATTTCAACATTCCTAGATTTACGTTCAAAATCTATTTGCTTGTTACCTGTATAATCGCTATAATCTAAAGCTACTAAAAATACATGTAACCATACTTGTAAGCTTCACAGATTTGGACTAAAATACCATTTTCGCAAATACATACATGTTGAGCATTTGGGAAAATTTGAACACTCTTAGCTTTACGATCAAAGTCTAGTTGCTTGTTACCTGTATATTTACTAAAACCAAAAGCTACCACAAATACATGAAACAATTAACTTTACACATTTGGACTTAAACACTCTTCTCGTGTTAAAACCTTTTTCACAAATACAAACTTATAGATCATTTGGGAAAACTTGAACATTCTTAGATTAATGTTAAAAGTATTTTTTCTGGTACCCTGTATCATCCCTTTTAGCGAAAGCTATGTCATAAATCATATATCATAAATCATATCAACATCGCAGATTTGGACTAAAATACCATATTCGCCTTAAAAACTCTTTCACAAATAGATTTGTACATGTAGAGCATTTGGAAAAACTTGAACATTTTAAGATTTACGTTCGAAGTTGTTTTTCTTGTAGCCTCTGTCAGGACTATTAGCAAAAGCTATCACAAATATATAAATTCACTAATTTTACAGATTTGGACTAAAGTACCATTTTCGTGTTAAAACCTTTTTCACAAATACATGTTAAACATGTAGAGCATTTGGAAAAACTTGAATATTTTAAGATTTACGTTCAAAGTTGTTTTTCTTGTAGCCTCTATCAGCACTATTAGCAAAAGCTACCACAAATACATAAATCCACTAATTTCACAGATTTGGACTAAAATACCATTTTCGTGTTAAAACCTTATTACAAATACATGTTAAACATGTAGAGCATTTGGAAAAACTTGAACATTTTAAGATTTACGTTCAAAGTTGTTTTTCTTGTAGCCTCTATCAGCACTATTAGCAAAAGCTACCACAAATACATAAATCCACTAATTTCACAGATTTGGACTAAAATACCATTTTCGTGTTAAAACCTTTTTTACAAGTACATGTTGTACATGTAGACCATTTGGAAAAACTTGAACATTTTAAGATTTACGTTCAAAGTTGTTTTTCTTGTAGCCTCTATCAGCACTATTAGCAAAAGCTACCACAAACTCATTAATCCACTAATTTCACAGATTTGGACTAAAATACAATTTTCGTGTTAAACCCTCTTTACAAATACATGCTAAACATGTAGAACATTTGGAAAAGCTTGAACATTTTAAGATTTACGTTCAAAGTTGTTTTTCTTGTAGCCTCTATCAGCACTATTAGCAAAAGCTACCACAAACTCATTAATCCTTAAGTTTCACAGATTTGGACTATAATACCATTTTCGTGTTAAATCCTTTTTACAAATACATGTTAACCATGTAGAGCATTTGGAAAAACTTGAACATTTTAAGATTTAAGTTCAAAGTTGTTTTTCTTGTAGCCTCTATCAGCACTAGTAGCAAAAGCTACCACAAAACCATTTTCACAAATACATACATGTAGAGCATTTGAGAAAAATTCAACAGTATTAGATTTACGTTCAAAGTCTATTTGCTTGTTACCTGTTTATTCGCTATAATCAAAAGCTACTACAAATACATGTAACCATACTTGTAAGCTTCACAGATTTGGACTAAAATACCATTTTCGCAAATACATACATGTTGCGCATTTGGCAAAATTTGAACACACTTAGATTTAAGACCAAAGTCTATTTGCTTGTTACCTGTATACTCGCTATAACCAAAAGCTACCAGAAATACATGGAACCATTAGCTTTACAGATTTGGACTTAAATACCATTTTCGTGTTAAAACCTACTTCACAAATACAAACTTATAGATCATTTGGGAAAACTTGAACATTCTTACATTAACGTTAAAATTCTATTTTCTTGTACCATGTGTCATCCCTTTTAGCAAAAGCTATGTCATAAATCATATATCATAAATCATATCAACATCGCAGATTTGGACTTAAATACCATAATCGTGTAAAACCTTTTTCACAAATACATGTACATGTAGAGCATTTGGAAAAACTTGAACATTTTAAGATTTACGTTCAAAGTTGTTTTTCTTGTAGCCTCTATCAGCACAATTAGCAAAAGCTACCACAATCCCTTTTTTACAAATACATACATGTAGCGCATTTGAGAAAATTTCAACAGTATTAGATTAACGATCAAAGTCTATTTGCTTGTTACCTGTATATTCGCTATAACCAAAAGCTACCACAAATACATGAAACCAATAACTTTACAGATTTGGACTTAAATACCATTTTCGTGTTAAAACCTACTTCACAAATACAAACTTATAGATCATTTGGGAAAACTTGAACATTCTTAGATTAACGTTAAAATTCTATTTTCTTGTACCTTAAACCATCCCTTTTAGCAAAAGCTATGTCATAAATCATATATCATAAATCATATCAACATCGCAGATTTGGACTTAAATACCATATTCGTGTTAAAACCTTTTTCACAAATACATGTTGTACATATAGAGCATTTGAAAAAACTTGAACATTTTAAGATTTAAGTTCAAAGTTGTTTTTCTTGTAGCCTCTATCAGCACTATTAGCAAAAGCTACCACAAAACCTTTTTCACAAATACATACATGTAGAGAATTTGAGAAAGATTCAACATTCTCAGATTTACGCTCAAAGTCTATTTGCGTGTTACCTGTATATTCGCTATAATCAAAAGCTACTACAAATACATGTAACCATACTTGTAAGCTTCACAGATTTGGACTAAAATACCATTTTCGCAAATACATACATGTTGCGCATTTGGCAAAATTTGAACACACTTAGATTTAAGACCAAAGTCTATTTGCTTGTTACCTGTATACTCGCTATAACCAAAAGCTACCAGAAATACATGGAACCATTAGCTTTACAGATTTGGACTTAAATACCATTTTCGTGTTAAAACCTACTTCACAAATACAAACTTATAGATCATTTGGGAAAACTTGAACATTCTTACATTAACGTTAAAATTCTATTTTCTTGTACCATGTATCATCCCTTTTAGCAAAAGCTATGTCATAAATCATATATCATAAATCATATCAACATCGCAGATTTGGACTTAAATACCATAATCGTGTTAAAACCTTTTTCACAAATACATGTACATGTAGAGCATTTGGAAAAACTTGAACATTTTAAGATTTACGTTCAAAGTTGTTTTTCTTGTAGCCTCTATCAGCACAATTAGCAAAAGCTACCACAATCCCTTTTTCACAAATACATACATGTGGAGCATTTGAGAAAATTTCAACAGTATTAGATTTACGTTCAAAGTCTATTTGCTTGTTACCTGTATATTCGCTATAACCAAAAGCTACCACAAATACATGAAACCATTAACTTTACAGATTTGGACTTAAATACCATTTTCGTGTTAAAACCTACTTCACAAATACAAACTTATAGATCATTTGGGAAAACTTGAACATTCTTAGATTAACGTTAAAATTCTATTTTCTTGTACCCTGAACCATCCCTTTTAGCAAAAGCTATGTCATAAATCATATATCATAAATCATATCAACATCGCAGATTTGGACTAAAATACCATATTCGCCTTAAAAACTCTTTCACAAATAGATTTGTACATGTAGAGCATTTGGAAAAACTTGAACATTTTAAGATTTACGTTCGAAGTTGTTTTTCTTGTAGCCTCTGTCAGGACTATTAGCAAAAGCTATCACAAATATATAAATTCACTAATTTTACAGATTTGGACTGAAGTACCATTTTCGTGTTAAAACCTTTTTCACAAATACATGTTAAACATGTGGAGCATTTGGAAAAACTTGAATATTTTAAGATTTACGTTCAAAGTTGTTTTTCTTGTAGCCTCTATCAGCACTATTAGCAAAAGCTACCACAAATACATAAATCCACTAATTTCACAGATTTAGACTAAAATACCATTTTCGTGTTAAAACCTTATTATAAATACATGTTAAACATGTAGAGCATTTGGAAAAACTTGAACATTTTAAGATTTACGTTCAAAGTTGTTTTTCTTGTAGCCTCTATCAGCACTATTAGCAAAAGCTACCACAAATACATAAATCCACTAATTTCACAGATTTGGACTAAAATACCATTTTCGTGTTAAAACCTTTTTTACAAGTACATGTTGTACATGTAGACCATTTGGAAAAACTTGAACATTTTAAGATTTACCTTCAAAGTTGTTTTTCTTGTAGCCTCTATCAGCACTATTAGCAAAAGCTACCACAAATACATAAATCCACTAATTTCACAGATTTGGACTAAAATACCATTTTCGTGTTAAACCCTCTTTACAAATACATGCTAAACATGTAGAACATTTGGAAAAGCTTGAACATTTTAAGATTTACGTTCAAAGTTGTTTTTCTTGTAGCCTCTATCAGCACTATTAGCAAAAGCTACCACAAACTCATTAATCCTTAAGTTTCACAGATTTGGACTAAAATACCATTTTCGTGTTAAATCCCTTTTACAAATACATGTTAACCATGTAGAGCATTTGGAAAAACTTGAACATTTTAAGATTTAAGTTCAAAGTTGTTTTTCTTGTAGCCTCTATCAGCACTAGTAGCAAAAGCTACCACAAAACCATTTTCACAAATACATACATGTAGAGCATTTGAGAAAATTTCAACAGTGTTAGATTTACGTTCAAAGTCTATTTGCTTGTTACCTGTTTATTCGCTATAATCAAAAGCTACTACAAATACATGTAACCATACTTGTAAGCTTCACAGATTTGGACTAAAATACCATTTTCGCAAATACATACATGTTGCGCATTTGGCAAAATTTGAACACACTTAGATTTAAGACCAAAGTCTATTTGCTTGTTACCTGTATACTCGCTATAACCAAAAGCTACCAGAAATACATGGAACCATTAGCTTTACAGATTTGGACTTAAATACCATTTTCGTGTTAAAACCTACTTCACAAATACAAACTTATAGATCATTTGGGAAAACTTGAACATTCTTACATTAACGTTCAAATTCTATTTTCTTGTACCATGTATCATCCCTTTTAGCAAAAGCTATGTCATAAATCATATATCATAAATCATATCAACATCGCAGATTTGGACTTAAATACCATAATCGTGTTAAAACCTTTTTCACAAATACATATACATGTAGAGCATTTGGAAAAACTTGAACATTTTAAGATTTACGTTCAAAGTTGTTTTTCTTTTAGCCTCTATCAGCACAATTAGCAAAAGCTACCACAATCCCTTTTTCACAAATACATACATGTAGAGCATTTGAGAAAATTTCAACAGTATTAGATTTACGTTCAAAGTCTATTTGCTTGTTACCTGTATATTCGCTATAACCAAAAGCTACCACAAATACATGAAACCATTAACTTTACAGATTTGGACTTAAATACCATTTTCGTGTTAAAACCTACTTCACAAATACAAACTTATAGATCATTTGGGAAAACTTGAACATTCTTACATTAACGTTAAAATTCTATTTTCTTGTACCATGTATCATCCCTTTTAGCAAAAGCTATGTCATAAATCATATATCATAAATCATATCAACATCGCAGATTTGGACTTAAATACCATAATCGTGTTAAAACCTTTTTCACAAATACATGTACATGTAGAGCATTTGGAAAAACTTGAACATTTTAAGATTTACGTTCAAAGTTGTTTTTCTTGTAGCCTCTATCAGCACAATTAGCAAAAGCTACCACAATCCCTTTTTCACAAATACATACATGTAGAGCATTTGAGAAAATTTCAACAGTATTAGATTTACGTTCAAAGTCTATTTGCTTGTTACCTGTTTATTCGCTATAATCAAAAGCTACTACAAATACATGTAACCATACTTGTAAGCTTCACAGATTTGGACTAAAATACCATTTTCGCAAATACATACATGTTGCGCATTTGGCAAAATTTGAACACACTTAGATTTAAGACCAAAGTCTATTTGCTTGTTACCTGTATACTCGCTATAAACAAAAGCTACCAGAAATACATGGAACCATTAGCTTTACAGATTTGGACTTAAATACCATTTTCGTGTTAAAACCTACTTCACAAATACAAACTTATAGATCATTTGGGAAAACTTGAACATTCTTACATTAACGTTAAAATTCTATTTTCTTGTACCATGTATCATCCCTTTTAGCAAAAGCTATGTCATAAATCATATATCATAAATCATATCAACATCGCAGATTTGGACTTAAATACCATATTCGTGTTAAAACCGTTTTCACAAATACATGTTGTACATGTAGAGCATTTGGAAAAACTTGAACATTTTAAGATTTAAGTTCAAAGTTGTTTTTCTTGTAGCCTCTATCAGCACTATTAGCAAAAGCTACCACAAACCCTTTTTCACAAATACATACATGTAGAGAATTTGAGAAAGATTCAACATTCTCAGATTTACGCTCAAAGTCTATTTGCCTGTTACCTGTATATTCGCTATAATCAAAAGCTACTACAAATACATGTAACCATACTAGTAAGCTTCACAGATTTGGACTTAAATAACACTTTCGCAAATACCTACATATATGTTGAGCATTTGGCAAAATTTGAACACACTTAGATTTACGACCAAAGTCTATTTGCTTGTTACCTGTATACTCGCTATAACCAAAAGCTACCACAAATACATGAAACCATTAACTTTACAGATTTGGACTTAAATACCATTTTCGTGTTAAAACCTACTTCACAAATACAAACTTATAGATCATTTGGGAAAACTTGAACATTCTTACATTAACGTTAAAATTCTATTTTCTTGTACCCTGTATCATCCCTTTTAGCAAAAGCTATGTCATAAATCATATATCATAAATCATATCAACATCGCAGATTTGGACTTAAATACCATAATCGTGTTAAAACCTTTTTCACAAATACATGTACATGTAGAGCATTTGGAAAAACTTGAACATTTTAAGATTTAAGTTCAAAGTTGTTTTTCTTGTAGCCTCTATCAGCACAATTAGCAAAAGCTACCACAATCCCTTTTTCACAAATACATACATGTAGAGCATTTGAGAAAATTTCAACAGTATTAGATTTACGTTCAAAGTCTATTTGCTTGTTACCTGTTTATTCGCTATAATCAAAAGCTACTACAAATACATGTAACCATACTTGTAAGCTTCACAGATTTGGACTAAAATACCATTTTCGCAAATACATACATGTTGCGCATTTGGCAAAATTTGAACACACTTAGATTTAAGACCAAAGTCTATTTGCTTGTTACCTGTATACTCGCTATAACCAAAAGCTACCAGAAATACATGGAACCATTAGCTTTACAGATTTGGACTTAAATACCATTTTCGTGTTAAAACCTACTTCACAAATACAAACTTATAGATCATTTGGGAAAACTTGAACATTCTTACATTAACGTTAAAATTCTATTTTCTTGTACCATGTATCATCCCTTTTAGCAAAAGCTATGTCATAAATCATATATCATAAATCATATCAACATCGCAGATTTGGACTTAAATACCATATTCGTGTTAAAACCGTTTTCACAAATACATGTTGTACATCTAGAGCATTTGGAAAAACTTGAACATTTTAAGATTTACGTTCAAAGTTGTTTTTCTTGTAGCCTCTATCAGCACTATTAGCAAAAGCTACCACAAAACCTTTTTCACAAATACATACATGTAGAGAATTTGAGAAAGATTCAACATTCTCAGATTTACGCTCAAAGTCTATTTGCCTGTTACCTGTATATTCGCTATAATCAAAAGCTACTACAAATACATGTAACCATACTAGTAAGCTTCACAGATTTGGACTTAAATACCACTTTCGCAAATACCTACATATATGTTGAGCATTTGGCAAAATTTGAACACACTTAGATTTACGACCAAATTCTATTTGCTTGTTACCTGTATACTCGCTATAACCAAAAGCTACCACAAATACATGAAACCATTAACTTTACAGATTTGGACTTAAATACCATTTTCGTGTTAAAACCTACTTCACAAATACAAACTTATAGATCATTTGGGAAAACTTGAACATTCTTACATTAACGTTAAAATTCTATTTTCTTGTACCCTGTATCATCCCTTTTAGCAAAAGCTATGTCATAAATCATATATCATAAATCATATCAACATCGCAGATTTGGACTTAAATACCATAATCGTGTTAAAACCTTTTTCACAAATACATGTACATGTAGAGCATTTGGAAAAACTTGAACATTTTAAGATTTAAGTTCAAAGTTGTTTTTCTTGTAGCCTCTATCAGCACTATTAGCAAAAACTTGAAAATTTTAAGATTTACGTTCAAAGTTGTTTTTCTTTTAGCCTCTATCAGCACTATTAGCAAAAGCTACCACAAATACATAAATCCACTAATTTCACAGATTTAGACTAAAATACAATTTTCGTGTTAAAATCTTTTTTACAAGTACATGTTGTACATGTAGACCATTTGGAAAAACTTGAACATTTTAAGATTTACGCTCAAAGTTGTTTTTCTTGTAGCCTCTATCAGCACTATTAGCAAAAGCTACCACAAACTCATTAATCCTTAAGTTTCACAGATTTGGACTAAAATACCATTTTCGTGTTAAATCCTTTTAACAAATACATGTTAAACATGTAGAGCATTTGGAAAAACTTGAACATTTTAAGATTTAAGTTCAAAGTTGTTTTCCTTGTAGCCTTAAACAGCACTATTAGCAAAAGCTACCACAAAACCATAAGTCCACTAATTTTACAGATTTGGACTAAAATACCATTCTCGTGTTAAAACCTTATTACAAATACATGTTAAACATGTAGAGCATTTGGAAAAACTTGAACATTATAAGATTTACGTTCAAAGTGGTTTTTCTTGTAGCTTCTATCAGCACAATTAGCAAAAGCTACCACAAACTCATTAATCCTGAAATTTCACAGATTTGGACTTAAATACCATATTCGTCTTAAAACATGTTGTGCATGTAGAGCATTTGGAAAAACTTGAACATTTTAAGATTTACGCTCAAAGTTGTTTTTCTTGTAGCCTCTATCAGCACTACTAGCAAAAGCTACCACAAACTCATTAATCCTTAAATTTCACAGATTTGGACTAAAATACCATTTTCGTGTTAAAACCTCTTTACAAATACATGCTAAACATGTAGAACATTTGGAAAAGCTTGAACATTTTAAGATTTACGTTCAAAGTTGTTTTTCTTGTAGCCTCTATCAGCACTATTAGCAAAAGCTATCACAAATACATAAATCCACTAATTTTACAGATTTGGACTAAAATACGATATTCGTCTTAAAACATGTTGTGCATGTAGAGCATTTGGAAAAACTTGAACATTTTAAGATTTACGTTCAAAATTGTTTTCCTTGTAGCCTCTATCAGTACTATTAGCAAAAGCTACCACAAAACCTGTTTCACAAAAAATACATGTAGAGCATTTGAGAAAATTGAACATTATAAGATTTACGTTCAAAGTGGTTTTTCTTGTAGCCTCTATCAGCACAATTAGCAAAAGCTACCACAATCCCTTTTTCACAAATACATACATGTAGAGCATTTGAGAAAATTTCAACATTATTAGATTTACGTTCAAAGTCTATTTGCTTGTTACCTGTTTATTCGCTATAATCAAAAGCTACTACAAATACATGAAACAATTAACTTTACACATTTGGACTTAAACACTCTTTTCGTGTTAAAACCTTTTTCACAAATACAAACTTATAGATTATTTGGGAAAACTTGAACATTCTTAGATTAATGTTAAAAGTCTTTTTTCTGGTACCCTGTATCATCCCTTTTAGCAAAAGCTATGTCATAAATCATATATCATAAATCATATCAACATCGCAGATTTGGACTAAAATACCATATTCGTCTTAAAAACTCTTTCACAAATAGATGTTGTACAAGTAGAGCATTTGGAAAAACTTGAACATTTTAAGATTTACGTTCGAAGTTGTTTTTCTTGTAGCCTCTATCAGCACTATTAGCAAAAGCTACCACAAAACCTTTTTCACAAATACATACATGTAGAGGATTTGAGAAGATTACAACATTCTCAGATTTACGCTCAAAGTCTATTTGCCTGTTACCTGTATATTCGCTATAATCAAAAGCTACTACAAATACATGTAACCATACTTGTAAGCTTCACAGATTTGGACTTAAATACCATTTTCGCAAATACCTACATACATGTTGAGCATTTGGCAAAATTTGAACACACTTAGATTTACGACCAAAGTCTAAATGCTTGTTACCTGTATACTCGCTATAACCAAAAGCTACCACAAATACATGAAACCATTAACTTTACAGATTTAGACTTGAATACCATTTTCGTGTTAAAACCTACTTTACAAATACAAACTTATAGATCATTTGGGAAAACTTGAACATTCTTCGATTAACGGTAAAATTCTATTTTCTTGTACATTGTATCATCACTTTTAGCAAAAGCTATGTCATAAATAATATATCATAAATCATATCAAAATCGCAAATTTGGACTTAAATACCATATTCGTGTTAAAACCTTTTTCACAAATACATGTTGTACATGTAGAGCAATTTAAAATTTACGTTCAAAATTGTTTTTCTTGTAGCCTCTATCAGCACTATTAGCAAAAGCTTCCACAAATACATAAATCCAATAATTTCACAGATTTGGACTAAAATACCATTTTCGTGTTAAAGCCTTATTACAAATACATGTTAAACATGTAGAGCATTTGGAAAAACTTGAACATTTTAAGATTTACGTTCAAAGTTGTTTTTCTTGTAGCCTCTATCAGAACTATTAGCAAAAGCTACCACAAATACATAAATCCAATAACTTCACAGATTTGGACTAAAATACCATTTTCGTGTTAAAACCTTATTACAAATACATGTTAAACATGTAGAGCATTTGGAAAAACTTGAACATTTTAAGATTTACGTTCAAAGTTGTTTTTCTTGTAGCCTCTATCAGAACTATTAGCAAAAGCTACCACAAATACATAAATCCAATAATTTCACAGATTTGGACTAAAATACCATTTTCGTGTTAAAACCTTATTATAAATACATGTTAAACATGTAGAGCATTTGGAAAAACTTGAACATTTTAAGATTTGCGTTCAAAGTTGTTTTTCTTGTAGCCTCTATCAGAACTATTAGCAAAAGCTACCACAAATACATAAATCCAATAATTTCACAGATTTGGACTAAAATACCATTTTCGTGTTAAAACCTTATTATAAATACATGTTAAAGATTTAAGATTTGCGTTCAAAGTTGTTTTTCTTGTAGCCTCTATCAGAACTATTAGCAAAAGCTACCACAAATACATAAATCCAATAATTTCACAGATTTGGACTAAAATACCATATTCGTCTTAAAAACTGTTTCACAAATAGATGTTGTACAAGTAGAGCATTTGGAAAAACTTGAACATTTTAAGATTTACGTTCGAAGTTGTTTTTCTTGTAGCCTCTATTAGCACTATTAGCAAAAGCTACCACAAAACCTTTTTCACAAATACATACATGTAGAGAATTTGAGAAAATTTCAACATTCTCAGATTTACGCTCAAAGTCTATTTGCCTGTTACCTGTATATTCGCTATAATCAAAAGCTACTACAAATACATGTAACCATACTTGTAAGCTTCACAGATTTGGACTTAAATACCATTTTCGCAAATACCTACATACATGTTGAGCATTTGGCAAAATTTGAACACACTTAGATTTACGACCAAAGTCTATTTGCTTGTTACCTGTATACTCGCTATAACCAAAAGCTACCACAAATACATGAAACCATTAACTTTACAGATTTAGACTTGAATACCATTTTCGTGTTAAAACCTACTTCACAAATACAAACTTATAGATCATTTGGGAAAACTTGAACATTCTTCGATTAACGGTAAAATTCTATTTTCTTGTACATTGTATCATCACTTTAAGCAAAAGCTATGTCATAAATAATATATTATAAATCATATCAACATCGCAGATTTGGACTTAAATACCATATTCGTGTTAAAACCTTTTTCAAAAATACATGTTGTACATGTAGAGCATTTTAAAATTTACGTTCAAAATTGTTTTTCTTGTAGCCTCTATCAGCACTATTAGCAAAAGCTACCACAAATACATAAATCCAATAATTTCACAGATTTGGACTAAAATACCATTTTCGTGTTAAAACCTTATTACAAATACATGTTAAACATGTAGAGCATTTGGAAAAACTTGAACATTTTAAGATTTACGTTCAAAGTTGTTTTTCTTGTAGTCTCTATCAGAACTATTAGCAGAAGCTACCACAAATACATAAATCCAATAATTTCACAGATTTGGACTAAAATACCATTTTCGTGTTAAAACCTTATTACAAATACATGTTAAACATGTAGAGCATTTGGAAAAACTTGAACATTTTAAGATTTACGTTCAAAGTTGTTTTTCTTGTAGCCTCTATCAGAACTATTAGCAGAAGCTACCACAAATACATAAATCCAATAATTTCACAGATTTGGACTAAAATACCATTTTCGTGTTAAAACCTTATTACAAATACATGTTAAACATGTAGAGCATTTGGAAAAACTTGAACATTTTAAGATTTACGTTCAAAGTTGTTTTTCTTGTAGCCTCTATCAGAACTATTAGCAAAAGCTACCACAAATACATAAATCCAATAATTTCACAGATTTGGACTAAAATACCATATTCGTCTTAAAAACTCTTTCACAAATAGATGTTGTACAAGTAGAGCATTTGGAAAAACTTGAACATTTTAAGATTTACGTTCGAAGTTGTTTTTCTTGTAGCCTCTATCAGAACTATTAGCAAAAGCTACCACAAATACATAAATCCAATAATTTCACAAATTTGGACTAAAATACTATTTTCGTGTTAAAACCTTATTACAAATACATGTTAAACATGTGGAGCATATGGGAAAACTTGAACTTTTTAAGATTTACGTTCAAAGTTGTTTTTCTTGTAGCCTCTATCAGAACTATTAGCAAAAGCTACCACAAATACATAAATCCAATAATTTCACAGATTTGGACTAAAATACCATTTTCGTGTTAAAACCTTATTACAAATACATGTTAAACATGTAGAGCATTTGGAAAAACTTGAACATTTTAAGATTTACGTTCAAAGTTGTTTTTCTTGTAGCCTCTATCAGAACTATTAGCAAAAGCTACCACAAATACATAAATCCAATAATTTCACAGATTTGGACTAAAATACCATTTTCGTGTTAAAACCTTATTACAAATACATGTTAAACATGTAGAACATTTGGAAAAACTTGAACATTTTAAGATTTACGTTCAAAGTTGTTTTTCTTGTAGCCTCTATCAGAACTATTAGCAAAAGCTACCACAAATACATAAATCCAATAATTTTACAGATTTGGACTAAAATACCATTCTCGTGTTAAAACCTTATTACAAATACATGTTAAACATGTAGAGCATTTGGAAAAACGTGAACATTTTAAGATTTACGTTCAAAGTTGTTTTTCTTGTAGCCTCTATCAGCACTATTAGCAAAAGCTACCACAAATACATAAATCCACTAATTTTACAGATTTGGACTTAAATACCATATTCGTCTTAAAACATGTTGTGCATGTAGAGCATTTGGAAAAACTTGAACATTATAAGATTTACGTTCAAAGTGGTTTTTCTTGTAGCTTCTATCAGCACAATTAGCAAAAGCTACCACAATCCCTTTTTCACAAATACATACATGTAGAGCATTTGAGAAAATTTCAACATTATTAGATTTACGTTCAAAGTCTATTTGCTTGTTACCTGTTTATTCGCTATAATCAAAAGCTACTACAAATACATGTAACCATACTTGTAAGCTTCACAGATTTGGACTAAAATACCATTTTCGCAAATACATACATGTTGAGCATTTGGCAATATTTGAACACACCTAGATTTACGACCAAAGTCTATTTGCTTGTTACCTGTATACTCGCTATAACCAAAAGCTACCACAAATACATGAAACAATTAACTTTACACATTTGGACTTAAACACTCTTTTCGTGTTAAAACCTACTTCGCAAATACAAACTTATAGATCATTTGGGAAAACTTGAACATTCTTAGATTAACGTTAAAAGTCTATTTTCCTGTACCCTGTATCATCCCTTTTAGCAAAAGCTATGTCATAAATCATATCAACATCGCAGATTTGGACTTAAATACCATATTCGTGTTAAAACCTTTTTCACAAATACATGTTGTACATGTAGAGCATTTGGAAAAACTTGAACATTTTAAGATTTAAGTTCAAAGTTGTTTTTCTTGTAGCCTCTATCAGCACTATTAGCAAAAGCTACTACAAAACCTTTTTCACAAATACATACATGTAGAGAATTTGAGAAAATTTCAACATTCTCAGATTTACGCTCAAAGTCTATTTGCCTGTTACCTGTATATTCGCTATAATCAAAAGCTACTACAAATACATGTAACCATACTTGTAAGCTTCACAGATTTGGACTTAAATACCATTTTCGCTAATACCTACATACATGTTGAGCATTTGGCAAAATTTTAACACACTTAGATTTACGACCAAAGTCTATTTGCTTGTTACCTGTATACTCGCTATAACCAAAAGCTACCACAAATACATGAAACAATTAACTTTACACATTTGGACTTAAACACTCTTTTCGTGTTAAAACCTTTTGCACAAATACAAACTTATAGATCATTTGGGAAAACTTGAACACTCTTAGATTAATGTTAAAAGTCTTTTTTCTGGTACCCTGTATCATCCCTTTTAGCAAAAGCTATGTCATAAATCATATATCATAAATCATATGAACATCGCAGATTTGGACTAAAATACCATATTCGTCTTAAAAACTCTTTCACAAATAGATGTTGTACAAGTAGAGCATTTGGAAAAACTTGAACATTTTAAGATTTACGTTCGAAGTTGTTTTTCTTGTAGCCTCTATCAGGACTATTAGCAAAAGCTATCACAAATATATAAATTCACTAATTTTACAGATTTGGACTAAAATACCACTTTCGTGTTAAAACCTTTTTCACAAATACATGTTAAACATGTAGAGCATTTGGAAAAACTTGAACATTTTAAGATTTACGTTCAAAGTTGATTTTCTTGTAGCCTCTATCTGCACTATTAGCAAAAGCTACCACAAAACCATTAATCCACTAATTTTACAGATTTGGACTAAAATACCATTTTCGTGTTAAAACCTTATTACAAATACATGTTAAACATGTAGAGCATTTGGAAAAACTTGAACATTTTAAGATTTACGTTCAAAGTTGTTTTTCTTGTAGCCTCTTTTAGCACTATTAGCAAAAGCTATCACAAATACATAAATCCACTAATTTTACAGATTTGGACTAAAATACCATATTCGTCTTAAAACATGTTGTGCATGTAGAGCATTTGGAAAAACTTGAACATTTTAAGATTTACGTTCAAAATTGTTTTCCTTGTAGCCTCTATCAGTACTATTAGCAAAAGCTACCACAAAACCTTTTTCACAAAAAATACATGTAGAGCATTTGAGAAAATTGAACATTATAAGATTTACGTTCAAAGTGGTTTTTCTTGTAGCCTCTATCAGCACAATTAGCAAAAGCTACCACAATCCCTTTTTCACAAATACATACATGTAGAGCATTTGAGAAAATTTCAACATTATTAGATTTACGTTCAAAGCCTATTTGCTTGTTACCTGTTTCTTCGCTATAATCAAAAGCTACTACAAATACATGTAACTATACTTGTAACCTTCACAGATTTGGACTACAATACCATTTTCGCAAATACATACATGTTGAGCATTTGGCAAAATTTGAACACACTTAGATTTACGACCAAAGTCTATTTGCTTGTTACCTGTATACTCGCTATAACCAAAAGCTACCACAAATACATGAAACAATTAACTTTACACATTTGGACTTAAACACTCTTTTCGTGTTAAAACCTTTTTCACAAATACAAACTTATAGATCATTTGGGAAAACTTGAACATTCTTAGATTAATGTTAAAAGTCTTTTTTCTGGTACCCTGTATCATTTCTTTTAGCAAAAGCTATGTCATAAATCATATATCATAAATCATATCAACATCGCAGATTTGGACTAAAATACCATATTCGTCTTAAAAACTCTTTCACAAATAGATGTTGTACAAGTAGAGCATTTGGAAAAACTTGAACATTTTAAGATTTACGTTCGAAGTTGTTTTTCTTGTAGCCTCTATCAGCACTATTAGCAAAAGCTACCACAAAACCTTTTTCACAAATACATACATGTAGAGAATTTGAGAAAATTACAACATTCTCAGATTTACGCTCAAAGTCTATTTGCCTGTTACCTGTATATTCGCTATAATCAAAAGCTACTACAAATACATGTAACCATACTTGTAAGCTTCACAGATTTGGACTTAAATACCATTTTCGCAAATACCTACATACATGTTGAGCATTTGGCAAAATTTGAACACACTTAGATTTACGACCAAAGTCTATTTGCTTGTTACCTGTATACTCGCTATAACCAAAAGCAACCACAAATACATGAAACCATTAACTTTACAGATTTAGACTTGAATACCATTTTCGTGTTAAAACCTACTTTACAAATACAAACTTATAGATCATTTGGGAAAACTTGAACATTCTTCGATTAACGGTAAAATTCTATTTTCTTGTACATTGTATTATCACTTTTAGCAAAAGCTATGTCATAAATAATATATCATAAATCATATCAAAATCGCAGATTTGGACTTAAATACCATATTCGTGTTAAGACCTTTTTCACAAATACATGTTGTACATGTAGAGCATTTTAAAATTTACGTTCAAAATTGTTTTTCTTGTAGCCTCTATCAGCACTATTAGCAAAAGCTACCACAAATACATAAATCCAATAATTTCACAGATTTGGACTAAAAAACCATTTTCGTGTTAAAACCTTATTACAAATACATGTTAAACATGTAGAGCATTTGGAAAAACTTGAACATTTTAAGATTTACGTTCAAAGTTGTTTTTCTTGTAGCCTCTATCAGAACTATTAGCAAAAGCTACCACAAATACATAAATCCAATAACTTCACAGATTTGGAATAAAATACCATTTTCGTGTTAAAACCTTATTACAAATACATGTTAAACATGTAGAGCATTTGGCAAAACTTGAACATTTTAAGATTTACGTTCAAAGTTGTTTTTCTTGTAGCCTCTATCAGAACTATTAGCAAAAGCTACCACAAATACATAAATCCAATAATTTCACAGATTTGGACTAAAATACCATTTTCGTGTTAAAACCTTATTATAAATACATGTTAAACATGTAGAGCATTTGGAAAAACTTGAACATTTTAAGATTTGCGTTCAAAGTTGTTTTTCTTGTAGCCTCTATCAGAACTATTAGCAAAAGCTACCACAAATACATAAATCCAATAATTTCACAGATTTGGACTAAAATACCATTTTCGTGTTAAAACCTTATTATAAATACATGTTAAACATGTAGAGCATTTGGAAAAACTTGAACATTTTAAGATTTACGTTCAAAGTTGTTTTTCTTGTAGCCTCTATCAGAACTATTAGCAAAAGCTACCACAAATACATAAATCCAATAACTTCACAGATTTGGACTAAAATACCATTTTCGTGTTAAAACCTTATTACAAATACATGTTAAACATGTAGAGCATTTGGAAAAACTTGAACATTTTAAGATTTACGTTCAAAGTTGTTTTTCTTGTAGCCTCTATCAGAACTATTAGCAAAAGCTACCACAAATACATAAATCCAATAATTTCACAGATTTGGACTAAAATACCATTTTCGTGTTAAAACCTTATTATAAATACATGTTAAACATGTAGAGCATTTGGAAAAACTTGAACATTTTAAGATTTGCGTTCAAAGTTGTTTTTCTTGTAGCCTCTATCAGAACTATTAGCAAAAGCTACCACAAATACATAAATCCAATAATTTCACAGATTTGGACTAAAATACCATTTTCGTGTTAAAACCTTATTATAAATACATGTTAAAGATTTAAGATTTGCGTTCAAAGTTGTTTTTCTTGTAGCCTCTATCAGAACTATTAGCAAAAGCTACCACAAATACATAAATCCAATAATTTCACAGATTTGGACTAAAATACCATATTCGTCTTAAAAACTGTTTCACAAATAGATGTTGTACAAGTAGAGCATTTGGAAAAACTTGAACATTTTAAGATTTACGTTCGAAGTTGTTTTTCTTGTAGCCTCTATTAGCACTATTAGCAAAAGCTACCACAAAACCTTTTTCACAAATACATACATGTAGAGAATTTGAGAAAATTTCAACATTCTCAGATTTACGCTCAAAGTCTATTTGCCTGTTACCTGTATATTCGCTATAATCAAAAGCTACTACAAATACATGTAACCATACTTGTAAGCTTCACAGATTTGGACTTAAATACCATTTTCGCAAATACCTACATACATGTTGAGCATTTGGCAAAATTTGAACACACTTAGATTTACGACCAAAGTCTATTTGCTTGTTACCTGTATACTCGCTATAACCAAAAGCTACCACAAATACATGAAACCATTAACTTTACAGATTTAGACTTGAATACCATTTTCGTGTTAAAACCTACTTCACAAATACAAACTTATAGATCATTTGGGAAAACTTGAACATTCTTCGATTAACGGTAAAATTCTATTTTCTTGTACATTGTATCATCACTTTAAGCAAAAGCTATGTCATAAATAATATATTATAAATCATATCAACATCGCAGATTTGGACTTAAATACCATATTCGTGTTAAAACCTTTTTCAAAAATACATGTTGTACATGTAGAGCATTTTAAAATTTACGTTCAAAATTGTTTTTCTTGTAGCCTCTATCAGCACTATTAGCAAAAGCTACCACAAATACATAAATCCAATAATTTCACAGATTTGGACTAAAATACCATTTTCGTGTTAAAACCTTATTACAAATACATGTTAAACATGTAGAGCATTTGGAAAAACTTGAACATTTTAAGATTTACGTTCAAAGTTGTTTTTCTTGTAGCCTCTATCAGAACTATTAGCAGAAGCTACCACAAATACATAAATCCAATAATTTCACAGATTTGGACTAAAATACCATTTTCGTGTTAAAACCTTATTACAAATACATGTTAAACATGTAGAGCATTTGGAAAAACTTGAACATTTTAAGATTTACGTTCAAAGTTGTTTTTCTTGTAGCCTCTATCAGAACTATTAGCAGAAGCTACCACAAATACATAAATCCAATAATTTCACAGATTTGGACTAAAATACCATTTTCGTGTTAAAACCTTATTACAAATACATGTTAAACATGTAGAGCATTTGGAAAAACTTGAACATTTTAAGATTTACGTTCAAAGTTGTTTTTCTTGTAGCCTCTATCAGAACTATTAGCAAAAGCTACCACAAATACATAAATCCAATAATTTCACAGATTTGGACTAAAATACCATATTCGTCTTAAAAACTCTTTCACAAATAGATGTTGTACAAGTAGAGCATTTGGAAAAACTTGAACATTTTAAGATTTACGTTCGAAGTTGTTTTTCTTGTAGCCTCTATCAGAACTATTAGCAAAAGCTACCACAAATACATAAATCCAATAATTTCACAAATTTGGACTAAAATACTATTTTCGTGTTAAAACCTTATTACAAATACATGTTAAACATGTGGAGCATATGGGAAAACTTGAACTTTTTAAGATTTACGTTCAAAGTTGTTTTTCTTGTAGCCTCTATCAGAACTATTAGCAAAAGCTACCACAAATACATAAATCCAATAATTTCACAGATTTGGACTAAAATACCATTTTCGTGTTAAAACCTTATTACAAATACATGTTAAACATGTAGAGCATTTGGAAAAACTTGAACATTTTAAGATTTACGTTCAAAGTTGTTTTTCTTGTAGCCTCTATCAGAACTATTAGCAAAAGCTACCACAAATACATAAATCCAATAATTTCACAGATTTGGACTAAAATACCATTTTCGTGTTAAAACCTTATTACAAATACATGTTAAACATGTAGAACATTTGGAAAAACTTGAACATTTTAAGATTTACGTTCAAAGTTGTTTTTCTTGTAGCCTCTATCAGAACTATTAGCAAAAGCTACCACAAATACATAAATCCAATAATTTTACAGATTTGGACTAAAATACCATTCTCGTGTTAAAACCTTATTACAAATACATGTTAAACATGTAGAGCATTTGGAAAAACGTGAACATTTTAAGATTTACGTTCAAAGTTGTTTTTCTTGTAGCCTCTATCAGCACTATTAGCAAAAGCTACCACAAATACATAAATCCACTAATTTTACAGATTTGGACTTAAATACCATATTCGTCTTAAAACATGTTGTGCATGTAGAGCATTTGGAAAAACTTGAACATTATAAGATTTACGTTCAAAGTGGTTTTTCTTGTAGCTTCTATCAGCACAATTAGCAAAAGCTACCACAATCCCTTTTTCACAAATACATACATGTAGAGCATTTGAGAAAATTTCAACATTATTAGATTTACGTTCAAAGTCTATTTGCTTGTTACCTGTTTATTCGCTATAATCAAAAGCTACTACAAATACATGTAACCATACTTGTAAGCTTCACAGATTTGGACTAAAATACCATTTTCGCAAATACATACATGTTGAGCATTTGGCAATATTTGAACACACCTAGATTTACGACCAAAGTCTATTTGCTTGTTACCTGTATACTCGCTATAACCAAAAGCTACCACAAATACATGAAACAATTAACTTTACACATTTGGACTTAAACACTCTTTTCGTGTTAAAACCTACTTCGCAAATACAAACTTATAGATCATTTGGGAAAACTTGAACATTCTTAGATTAACGTTAAAAGTCTATTTTCCTGTACCCTGTATCATCCCTTTTAGCAAAAGCTATGTCATAAATCATATCAACATCGCAGATTTGGACTTAAATACCATATTCGTGTTAAAACCTTTTTCACAAATACATGTTGTACATGTAGAGCATTTGGAAAAACTTGAACATTTTAAGATTTAAGTTCAAAGTTGTTTTTCTTGTAGCCTCTATCAGCACTATTAGCAAAAGCTACTACAAAACCTTTTTCACAAATACATACATGTAGAGAATTTGAGAAAATTTCAACATTCTCAGATTTACGCTCAAAGTCTATTTGCCTGTTACCTGTATATTCGCTATAATCAAAAGCTACTACAAATACATGTAACCATACTTGTAAGCTTCACAGATTTGGACTTAAATACCATTTTCGCAAATACCTACATACATGTTGAGCATTTGGCAAAATTTGAACACACTTAGATTTACGACCAAAGTCTATTTGCTTGTTACCTGTATACTCGCTATAACCAAAAGCAACCACAAATACATGAAACCATTAACTTTACAGATTTAGACTTGAATACCATTTTCGTGTTAAAACCTACTTTACAAATACAAACTTATAGATCATTTGGGAAAACTTGAACATTCTTCGATTAACGGTAAAATTCTATTTTCTTGTACATTGTATTATCACTTTTAGCAAAAGCTATGTCATAAATAATATATCATAAATCATATCAAAATCGCAGATTTGGACTTAAATACCATATTCGTGTTAAGACCTTTTTCACAAATACATGTTGTACATGTAGAGCATTTTAAAATTTACGTTCAAAATTGTTTTTCTTGTAGCCTCTATCAGCACTATTAGCAAAAGCTACCACAAATACATAAATCCAATAATTTCACAGATTTGGACTAAAAAACCATTTTCGTGTTAAAACCTTATTACAAATACATGTTAAACATGTAGAGCATTTGGAAAAACTTGAACATTTTAAGATTTACGTTCAAAGTTGTTTTTCTTGTAGCCTCTATCAGAACTATTAGCAAAAGCTACCACAAATACATAAATCCAATAACTTCACAGATTTGGAATAAAATACCATTTTCGTGTTAAAACCTTATTACAAATACATGTTAAACATGTAGAGCATTTGGCAAAACTTGAACATTTTAAGATTTACGTTCAAAGTTGTTTTTCTTGTAGCCTCTATCAGAACTATTAGCAAAAGCTACCACAAATACATAAATCCAATAATTTCACAGATTTGGACTAAAATACCATTTTCGTGTTAAAACCTTATTATAAATACATGTTAAACATGTAGAGCATTTGGAAAAACTTGAACATTTTAAGATTTGCGTTCAAAGTTGTTTTTCTTGTAGCCTCTATCAGAACTATTAGCAAAAGCTACCACAAATACATAAATCCAATAATTTCACAGATTTGGACTAAAATACCATTTTCGTGTTAAAACCTTATTATAAATACATGTTAAAGATTTAAGATTTGCGTTCAAAGTTGTTTTTCTTGTAGCCTCTATCAGAACTATTAGCAAAAGCTACCACAAATACATAAATAAAATAATTTCACAGATTTGGACTAAAATACCATATTCGTCTTAAAAACTCTTTCACAAATAGATGTTGTACAAGTAGAGCATTTGAAAAAACTTGAACATTTTAAGATTTACGTTCGAAGTTGTTTTTCGTGTAGCCTCTATCAGCACTATTAGCAAAAGCTACCACAAAACCTTTTTCACAAATACATACATGTAGAGAATTTGAGAAAATTACAACATTCTCAGATTTACGCTCAAAGTCTATTTGCCTGTTACCTGTATATTCGCTATAATCAAAAGCTACTACAAATACATGTAACCATACTTGTAAGCTTCACAGATTTGGACTTAAATACCATTTTCGCAAATACCTACATACATGTTGAGCATTTGGCAAAATTTGAACACACTTAGATTTACGACCAAAGTCTATTTGCTTGTTACCTGTATACTCGCTATAACCAAAAGCTACCACAAATACATGAAACAATTAACTTTACACATTTGGACTTAAACACTCTTTTCGTGTTAAAACCTTTTTCACAAATACAAACTTATAGATCATTTGGGAAAACTTGAACATTCTTAGATTAATGTTAAAAGTCTTTTTTCTGGTACCCTGTATCATTTCTTTTAGCAAAAGCTATGTCATAAATCATATATCATAAATCATATCAACATCGCAGATTTGGACTAAAATACCATATTCGTCTTAAAAACTCTTTCACAAATAGATGTTGTACAAGTAGAGCATTTGGAAAAACTTGAACATTTTAAGATTTACGTTCGAAGTTGTTTTTCTTGTAGCCTCTATCAGCACTATTAGCAAAAGCTACCACAAAACCTTTTTCACAAATACATACATGTAGAGAATTTGAGAAAATTACAACATTCTCAGATTTACGCTCAAAGTCTATTTGCCTGTTACCTGTATATTCGCTATAATCAAAAGCTACTACAAATACATGTAACCATACTTGTAAGCTTCACAGATTTGGACTTAAATACCATTTTCGCAAATACCTACATACATGTTGAGCATTTGGCAAAATTTGAACACACTTAGATTTACGACCAAAGTCTATTTGCTTGTTACCTGTATACTCGCTATAACCAAAAGCAACCACAAATACATGAAACCATTAACTTTACAGATTTAGACTTGAATACCATTTTCGTGTTAAAACCTACTTTACAAATACAAACTTATAGATCATTTGGGAAAACTTGAACATTCTTCGATTAACGGTAAAATTCTATTTTCTTGTACATTGTATTATCACTTTTAGCAAAAGCTATGTCATAAATAATATATCATAAATCATATCAAAATCGCAGATTTGGACTTAAATACCATATTCGTGTTAAGACCTTTTTCACAAATACATGTTGTACATGTAGAGCATTTTAAAATTTACGTTCAAAATTGTTTTTCTTGTAGCCTCTATCAGCACTATTAGCAAAAGCTACCACAAATACATAAATCCAATAATTTCACAGATTTGGACTAAAAAACCATTTTCGTGTTAAAACCTTATTACAAATACATGTTAAACATGTAGAGCATTTGGAAAAACTTGAACATTTTAAGATTTACGTTCAAAGTTGTTTTTCTTGTAGCCTCTATCAGAACTATTAGCAAAAGCTACCACAAATACATAAATCCAATAACTTCACAGATTTGGAATAAAATACCATTTTCGTGTTAAAACCTTATTACAAATACATGTTAAACATGTAGAGCATTTGGCAAAACTTGAACATTTTAAGATTTACGTTCAAAGTTGTTTTTCTTGTAGCCTCTATCAGAACTATTAGCAAAAGCTACCACAAATACATAAATCCAATAATTTCACAGATTTGGACTAAAATACCATTTTCGTGTTAAAACCTTATTATAAATACATGTTAAACATGTAGAGCATTTGGAAAAACTTGAACATTTTAAGATTTGCGTTCAAAGTTGTTTTTCTTGTAGCCTCTATCAGAACTATTAGCAAAAGCTACCACAAATACATAAATCCAATAATTTCACAGATTTGGACTAAAATACCATTTTCGTGTTAAAACCTTATTATAAATACATGTTAAAGATTTAAGATTTGCGTTCAAAGTTGTTTTTCTTGTAGCCTCTATCAGAACTATTAGCAAAAGCTACCACAAATACATAAATAAAATAATTTCACAGATTTGGACTAAAATACCATATTCGTCTTAAAAACTCTTTCACAAATAGATGTTGTACAAATAGAGCATTTGAAAAAACTTGAACATTTTAAGATTTACGTTCGAAGTTGTTTTTCTTGTAGCCTCTATCAGCACTATTAGCAAAAGCTACCACAAAACCTTTTTCACAAATACATACATGTAGAGAATTTGAGAAAATTACAACATTCTCAGATTTACGCTCAAAGTCTATTTGCCTGTTACCTGTATATTCGCTATAATCAAAAGCTACTACAAATACATGTAACCATACTTGTAAGCTTCACAGATTTGGACTTAAATACCATTTTCGCAAATACCTACATACATGTTGAGCATTTGGCAAAATTTGAACACACTTAGATTTACGACCAAAGTCTATTTGCTTGTTACCTGTATACTCGCTATAACCAAAAGCTACCACAAATACATGAAACCATTAACTTTACAGATTTAGACTTGAATACCATTTTCGTGTTAAAACCTACTTTACAAATACAAACTTATAGATCATTTGGGAAAACTTGAACATTCTTCGATTAACGGTAAAATTCTATTTTCTTGTACATTGTATCATCACTTTTAGCAAAAGCTATGTCATAAATAATATATCATAAATCATATCAAAATCGCAGATTTGGACTTAAATACCATATTCGTGTTAAAACCTTTTTCACAAATACATGTTGTACATGTAGAGCATTTTAAAATTTACGTTCAAAATTGTTTTTCTTGTAGCCTCTATCAGCACTATTAGCAAAAGCTACCACAAATACATAAATCCAATAATTTCACAGATTTGGACTAAAATACCATTTTCGTGTTAAAACCTTATTACAAATACATGTTAAACATGTAGAGCATTTGGAAAAACTTGAACATTTTAAGATTTACGTTCAAAGTTGTTTTTCTTGTAGCCTCTATCAGAACTATTAGCAAAAGCTACCACAAATACATAAATCCAATAACTT
The DNA here is from genome assembly GCF_042242935.1 of Bactrocera oleae. NCBI lineage: Eukaryota > Metazoa > Arthropoda > Insecta > Diptera > Tephritidae > Bactrocera > Bactrocera oleae. Next base: position 27,992,083 of record NC_091536.1, read on the forward strand.
CACAGATTTGGACTAAAATACCATTTTCGTGTTAAAACCTTATTACAAATACATGTTAAACATGTAGAGCATTTGGAAAAACTTGAACATTTTAAGATTTACGTTCAAAGTTGTTTTTCTTGTAGCCTCTATCAGAACTATTAGCAAAAGCTACCACAAATACATAAATCCAATAACTTCACAGATTTGGACTAAAATACCATTTTCGTGTTAAAACCTTATTATAAATACATGTTAAACATGTAGAGCATTTGGAAAAACTTGAACATTTTAAGATTTGCGTTCAAAGTTGTTTTTCTTGTAGCCTCTATCAGAACTATTAGCAAAAGCTACCACAAATACATAAATCCAATAACTTCACAGATTTGGACTAAAATACCATTTTCGTGTTAAAACCTTATTACAAATACATGTTAAACATGTAGAGCATTTGGAAAAACTTGAACATTTTAAGATTTACGTTCAAAGTTGTTTTTCTTGTAGCCTCTATCAGAACTATTAGCAAAAGCTACCACAAATACATAAATCCAATAATTTCACAGATTTGGACTAAAATACCATATTCGTCTTAAAAACTTTTTCACAAATAGATGTTGTACAAGTAGAGCATTTGGAAAAACTTGAACATTTTAAGATTTACGTTCGAAGTTGTTTTTCTTGTAGCCTCTATCAGCACTATTAGCAAAAGCTACCACAAAACCTTTTTCACAAATACATACATGTAGAGAATTTGAGAAAATTTCAACATTCTCAGATTTACGCTCAAAGTCTATTTGCCTGTTACCTGTATATTCGCTATAATCAAAAGCTACTACAAATACATGTAACCATACTTGTAAGCTTCACAGATTTGGACTTAAATACCATTTTCGCAAATACCTACATACATGTTAAGCATTTGGCAAAATTTGAACACACTTAGATTTACGACCAAAGTCTATTTGCTTGTTACCTGTATACTCGCTATAACCAAAAGCTACCACAAATACATGAAACCATTAACTTTACAGATTTAGACTTGAATACCATTTTCGTGTTAAAACCTACTTCACAAATACAAACTTATAGATCATTTGGGAAAACTTGAACATTCTTCGATTAACGGTAAAATTCTATTTTCTTGTACATTGTATCATCACTTTTAGCAAAAGCTATGTCATAAATAATATATCATAAATCATATCAACATCGCAGATTTGGACTTAAATACCATATTCGTGTTAAAACCTTTTTCAAAAATACATGTTGTACATGTAGAGCATTTTAAAATTTACGTTCAAAATTGTTTTTCTTGTAGCCTCTATCAGCACTTTTAGCAAAAGCTACCACAAATACATAAATCCAATAATTTCACAGATTTGGACTAAAATACCATTTTCGTGTTAAAACCTTATTACAAATACATGTTAAACATGTAGAGCATTTGGAAAAACTTGAACATTTTAAGATTTACGTTCAAAGTTGTTTTTCTTGTAGCCTCTATCAGAACTATTAGCAAAAGCTACCACAAATACATAAATCCAATAACTTCACAGATTTGGACTAAAATACCATTTTCGTGTTAAAACCTTATTACAAATACATGTTAAACATGTAGAGCATTTGGAAAAACTTGAACATTTTAAGATTTACGTTCAAAGTTGTTTTTCTTGTAGCCTCTATCAGAACTATTAGCAAAAGCTACCACAAATACATAAATCCAATAATTTCACAGATTTGGACTAAAATACCATTTTCGTGTTAAAACCTTATTATAAATACATGTTAAACATGTAGAGCATTTGGAAAAACTTGAACATTTTAAGATTTGCGTTCAAAGTTGTTTTTCTTGTAGCCTCTATCAGAACTATTAGCAAAAGCTACCACAAATACATAAATCCAATAATTTCACAGATTTGGACTAAAATACCATTTTCGTGTTAAAACCTTATTATAAATACATGTTAAAGATTTAAGATTTGCGTTCAAAGTTGTTTTTCTTGTAGCCTCTATCAGAACTATTAGCAAAAGCTACCACAAATACATAAATCCAATAATTTCACAGATTTGGACTAAAATACCATATTCGTCTTAAAAACTTTTTCACAAATAGATGTTGTACAAGTAGAGCATTTGGAAAAACTTGAACATTTTAAGATTTACGTTCGAAGTTGTTTTTCTTGTAGCCTCTATCAGCACTATTAGCAAAAGCTACCACAAAACCTTTTTCACAAATACATACATGTAGAGAATTTGAGAAAATTTCAACATTCTCAGATTTACGCTCAAAGTCTATTTGCCTGTTACCTGTATATTCGCTATAATCAAAAGCTACTACAAATACATGTAACCATACTTGTAAGCTTCACAGATTTGGACTTAAATACCATTTTCGCAAATACCTACATACATGTTGAGCATTTGGCAAAATTTGAACACGCTTAGATTTACGACCAAAGTCTATTTGCTTGTTACCTGTATACTCGCTATAACCAAAAGCTACCACAAATACATGAAACCATTAACTTTACAGATTTAGACTTGAATACCATTTTCGTGTTAAAACCTACTTTACAAATACAAACTTATAGATCATTTGGGAAAACTTGAACATTCTTCGATTAACGGTAAAATTCTATTTTCTTGTACATTGTATCATCACTTTTAGCAAAAGCTATGTCATAAATAATATATCATAAATCATATCAACATCGCAGATTTGGACTTAAATACCATATTCGTGTTAAAACCTTTTTCAAAAATACATGTTGTACATGTAGAGCATTTTAAAATTTACGTTCAAAATTGTTTTTCTTGTAGCCTCTATCAGCACTATTAGCAAAAGCTACCACAAATACATAAATCCAATAATTTCACAGATTTGGACTAAAATACCATTTTCGTGTTAAAAAATTATTACAAATACATGTTAAACATGTAGAGCATTTGGAAAAACTTGAACATTTTAAGATTTACGTTCAAAGTTGTTTTTCTTGTAGCCTCTATCAGAACTATTAGCAAAAGCTACCACAAATACATAAATCCAATAACTTCACAGATTTGGACTAAAATACCATTTTCGTGTTAAAACCTTATTACAAATACATGTTAAACATGTAGAGCATTTGGAAAAACTTGAACATTTTAAGATTTACGTTCAAAGTTGTTTTTCTTGTAGCCTCTATCAGAACTATTAGCAAAAGCTACCACAAATACATAAATCCAATAATTTCACAGATTTGGACTAAAATACCATTTTCGTGTTAAAACCTTATTATAAATACATGCTAAACATGTAGAGCATTTGGAAAAACTTGAACATTTTAAGATTTGCGTTCAAAGTTGTTTTTCTTGTAGCCTCTATCAGAACTATTAGCAAAAGCTACCACAAATACATAAATCCAATAATTTCACAAATTTGGACTAAAATACTATTTTCGTGTTAAAACCTTATTACAAATACATGTTAAACATGTGGAGCATATGGAAAAACTTGAACATTTTAAGATTTACGTTCAAAGTTGTTTTTCTTGTAGCCTCTATCAGAACTATTAGCAAAAGCTACCACAAATACATAAATCCAATAATTTCACAGATTTGGACTAAAATACCATTTTCGTGTTAAAACCTTATTACAAATACATGTTAAACATGTAGAGCATTTGGAAAAACTTGAACATTTTAAGATTTACGTTCAAAGTTGTTTTTCTTGTAGCCTCTATCAGAACTATTAGCAAAAGCTACCACAAATACATAAATACAATATTTTCACAGATTTGGACTAAAATACCATTTTCGTGTTAAAACCTTATTACAAATACATGTTAAACATGTAGAGCATTTGGAAAAACTTGAACATTTTAAGATTTACGTTCAAAGTTGTTTTTCTTGTAGCCTCTATCAGAACTATTAGCAAAAGCTACCACAAATACATAAATCCAATATTTTCACAGATTTGGACTAAACTACCATTTTCGTGTTAAAACCTTATTACAAATACATGTTAAACATGTAGAGCATTTGGAAAAACTTGAACATTTTAAGATTTACGTTCAAAGTTGTTTTTCTTGTAGCCTCTATCAGAACTATTAGCAAAAGCTACCACAAATACATAAATCCAATAATTTTACAGATTTGGACTTAAATACCATATTCGTGTTAAAACCTTTTTCACAAATACATGTTGTACATGTAGAGCATTTTAAAATTTACGTTCAAAATTGTTTTTCTTGTAGCCTCTATCAGCACTATTAGCAAAGCTACCACAAACTCATTAAACCCTAAATTTCACAGATTTGGACTAAAATACCATTTTCGTGTTAAAACCTTTTTACAAATACATGCTAAACATGTAGAGCATTTGGAAAAACTTGAACATTTTAAGATTTGCGTTCAAAGTTGTTTTTCTTGTAGCCTCTATCAGAACTATTAGCAAAAGCTACCACAAATACATAAATCCAATAATTTCACAAATTTGGACTAAAATACTATTTTCGTGTTAAAACCTTATTACAAATACATGTTAAACATGTGAAGCATATGGAAAAACTTGAACATTTTAAGATTTACGTTCAAAGTTGTTTTTCTTGTAGCCTCTATCAGAACTATTAGCAAAAGCTACCACAAATACATAAATCCAATAATTTCACAGATTTGGACTAAAATACCATTTTCGTGTTAAAACCTTATTACAAATACATGTTAAACATGTAGAGCATTTGAAAAAACTTGAACATTTTAAGATTTACGTTCAAAGTTGTTTTTCTTGTAGCCTCTATCAGCACTATTAGCAAAGCTACCACAAACTCATTAAACCCTAAATTTCACAGATTTGGACTAAAATACCATTTTCGTGTTAAAACCTTTTTACAAATACATGCTAAACATGTAGAGCATATGGAAAAACTTGAACATTTTAAGATTTACGTTCAAAGTTGTTTTTATTGTAGCCTCTATCAGCACTATTAGCAAAAGCTACCACAAATACATAAATCCACTAATTTTACAGATTTGGACTAAAATACCATTATCGTGTTAAAACCTTTTTACAAATACATGTTAAACATGTAGAGCATTTGGAAAAAGTTGAACATTTTAAGATTTACGTTCAAAGTTGTTTTTATTGTAGCCTCTATGAGCACTATTAGCAAAAGCTACCACAAATACATAAATCCACTAATTTTACAGATTTGGACTAAAATACCATTATCGTGTTAAAACCTTTTTACAAATACATGTTTAACATGTAGAGCATATGAGAAAACTTGAACATTTTAAGATTTACGTTCAAAGTTGTTTTTATTGTAGCCTCTATCAGCACTATTAGCAAAAGCTACCACAAATACATAAATCCACTAATTTTACAGATTTGGACTAAAATACCATTATCGTGTTAAAACCTTTTTACAAATACATGTTAAACATGTAGAGCATTTGGAAAAAGTTGAACATTTTAAGATTTACGTTCAAAGTTGTTTTTATTGTAGCCTCTATCAGAACTATTAGCAAAAGCTACCACAAATATATAAATCCAATAATTTCACAGATTTGGACTAAAATACCATATTCGTCTTAAAAACTCTTTCACAAATAGATGTTGTACAAGTAGAGCATTTGGAAAAACTTGAACATTTTAAGATTTACGTTCGAAGTGGTTTTTCTTGTAGCCTCTATCAGCACTATTAGCAAAAGCTACCACAAAACCTTTTTCACAAATACATACATGTAGAGAATTTGAGAAAATTTCAACATTCTCAGATTTACGCTCAAAGTCTATTTGCCTGTTACCTGTATATTCGCTGTAATCAAAAGCTACTACAAATACATGTAACCATACTTGTAAGCTTCACAGATTTGGACTTAAATACCATTTTCGCAAATACCTACATACATGTTGAGCATTTGGCAAAATTTGAACACACTTAGATTTACGACCAAAGTCTATTTGCTTGTTACCTGTATACTCGCTATAACCAAAAGCTACCACAAATACATGAAACCATTAACTTTACAGATTTGGACTTAAATACCATTTTCGTGTTAAAACCTTCTTCACAAATACAAACTTATAGATCATTTGGGAAAACTTGAACATTTTAAGATTTACGTTCAAAGTTGTTTTTATTGTCGCCTCTATGAGCACTATTAGCAAAAGCTACCACAAATACATAAATCCACTAATTTTACAGATTTGGACTAAAATACCATTATCGTGTTAAAACCTTTTTACAAATACATGTTAAACATGTAGAGCATTTGAGAAAACTTGAACATTTTAAGATTTACGTTCAAAGTTGTTTTTATTGTAGCCTCTATCAGCACTATTAGCAAAAGCTACCACAAATACATAAATCCACTAATTTTACAGATTTGGACTAAAATACCATTATCGTGTTAAAACCTTTTTACAAATACATGTTAAACATGTAGAGCATTTGGAAAAAGTTGAACATTTTAATATTTACGTTCAAAGTTGTTTTTATTGTAGCCTCTATGAGCACTATTAGCAAAAGCTACCACAAATACATAAATCCACTAATTTTACAGATTTGGACTAAAATACCATTATCGTGTTAAAACCTTTTTACAAATACATGTTAAACATGTAGAGCATTTGAGAAAACTTGAACATTTTAAGATTTACGTTCAAAATTGTTTTTCTTGTAGCCTCTATCAGCACTATCAGCAAAAGCTACCACAAATACATAAATCCAATAATTTCACAGATTTGGACTAAAATACCATTTTCGTGTTAAAACCTTATTACAAATACATGTTAAACATGTAGAGCATTTGGAAAAACTTGAACATTTTAAGATTTACGTTCAAAGTTGTTTTTCTTGTAGCCTCTATCAGAACTATTAGCAAAAGCTACCACAAATACATAAATCCAATAATTTCACAGATTAGGACTAAAATACCATTTTCGTGTTAAAACCTTATTACAAATACATGTTAAACATGTAGAGCATTTGGAAAAACTTGAACATTTTAAAATTTACGTTCAAAATTGTTTTTCTTGTAGCCTCTATCAGCACTATTAGCAAAAGCTACCACAAATACATAAATCCAATAATTTCACAGATTTGGACTAAAATACCATTTTCGTGTTAAAACCTTATTACAAATACATGTTAAACATGTAGAGCATTTGGAAAAACTTGAACATTTTAAGATTTACGTTCAAAGTTGTTTTTCTTGTAGCCTCTATCAGAACTATTAGCAAAAGCTACCACAAATACATAAATCCAATAACTTCACAGATTTGGACTAAAATACCATTTTCGTGTTAAAACCTTATTACAAATACATGTTAAACATGTAGAGCATTTGGAAAAACTTGAACATTTTAAGATTTAAGTTCAAAGTTGTTTTTCTTGTAGCCTCTATTAGAACTATTAGCAAAAGCTACCACAAATACATAAATCCAATAATTTCACAGATTTGGACTAAAATACCATTTTCGTGTTAAAACCTTATTATAAATACATGCTAAACATGTAGAGCATTTGGAAAAACTTGAACATTTTAAAATTTACGTTCAAAATTGTTTTTCTTGTAGCCTCTATCAGCACTATTAGCAAAAGCTACCACAAATACATAAATCCAATAATTTCACAGATTTGGAGTAAAATACCATTTTCGTGTTAAAACCTTATTACAAATACATGTTAAACATGTAGAGCATTTGGAAAAACTTGAACATTTTAAGATTTACGTTCAAAGTTGTTTTTCTTGTAGCCTCTATCAGAACTATTAGCAAAAGCTACCACAAATACATAAATCCAATAATTTCACAGATTTGGACTAAAATACCATTTTCGTGTTAAAACCTTATTATAAATACATGTTAAACATGTAGAGCATTTGGAAAAACTTGAACATTTTAAGATTTGCGTTCAAAGTAGTTTTACTTGTAGCCTCTATCAGAACTATTAGCAAAAGCTACCACAAATACATAAATCCAATAATTTCACAGATTTGGACTAAAATACCATTTTCGTGTTAAAACCTTATTACAAATACATGTTAAACATGTAGAGCATTTGGAAAAACTTGAACATTTTAAGATTTACGTTTAAAGTTGTTTTTCTTGTCGCCTCTTACAGAACTATTAGCAAAAGCTACCACAAATACATAAATCCAATAATTTCACAGATTTGGACTAAAATGCCATTTTCGTGTTAAAACCTTATTATAAATACATGTTAAACATGTAGAGCATTTGGAAAAACCTGAACATTTTAAGATTTACGTTCAAAGTTGTTTTTCTTGTAGCCTCTATCAGCACTATTAGCAAAAGCTACCACAAATACATAAATCCACTAATTTTACAGATTTGGACTAAAATACCATATTCGTCTTAAAACATGTTGTGCATGTAGAGCATTTGGAAAAACTTGAACATTTTAAGATTTACGTTCAAAATTGTTTTTCTTGTAGCCTCTATCAGCACTATTAGCAAAAGCTACCACAAAACCGTTTTCACAAAAAATACATGTAGAGCATTTGGGAAAATTTCAACATTCTTAGATTAACGTTCTATTTGCCTGTTATCTGTATATTCGCTATATTCAAAAGCTACTACAAATACAGATAACCATTAACTTTACAGATTTGGACTTAAATACCATTTTCGTATTAGAACCTATTTCACAAATACAAACTTATAGATCATTTGGGAAAACTTGAACATTCTTAGATTAACGTTCAAAGTCTATTTGCTTGTTACCTGTATATTCGCTATAATCTAAAGCTACTACAAATACATGTAACCATACTTGTAAGCTTCACAGATTTGGACTAAATTACCATTTTCGCAAATACATACATGTTGAGCATTTGGAAAAATTTGAACACTCTTAGATTTACGACCAAGGTCTTTTTGCTTGTTACTTGTATATTCGCTATAACCAAAAGCTACCACAAATACAGGAATCCATTAACTTTACAGATTTGGTCTTAAATACCATTTTCGTGTTAAAACCTACTTCACAAATACAAACTTATAGATCATTTGGGAAAACTTGAACATTCTTCGATTAACGGTAAAATTCTATTTTCTTGTACATTGTATCATCACTTTTAGCAAAAGCTATGTCATAAATAATATATCATAAATCATATCAACATCGCAGATTTGGACTTAAATACCATATTCGTGTTAAAACCTTTTTCAAAAATACATGTTGTACATGTAGAGCATTTTAAAATTTACGTTCAAAGTTGTTTTTCTTGTAGCCTCTATCAGCACTATTAGCAAAAGCTACCACAAATACATAAATCCAATAATTTCACAGATTTGGACTAAAATACCATTTTCGTGTTAAAACCGTATTACAAATACATGTTAAACATGTAGAGAATTTTGAAAAACTTGAACATTTTAAGATTTACGTTCAAAGTTGTTTTTCTTGTAGCCTCTATCAGAACTATTAGCAAAAGCTACCACAAATACATAAATCCAATAATTTCACAGATTTGGACTAAAATACCATTTTCGTGTTAAAACCTTATTATAAATACATGTTAAACAAGTAGAGCATTTGGAAAAACTTGAACATTTTAAAATTTACGTTCAAAATTGTTTTTTTTGTAGCCTCCATCAGCACTATTAGCAAAAGCTACCACAAATACATAAATCCAATAATTTCACAGATTTGGACTAAAATACCATTTTCGTGTTAAAACCTTACTACAAATACATGTTAAACATGTAGAGCATTTGAAAAAACTTGAACATTTTAAGATTTACGTTCAAAGTTGTTTTTCTTGTAGCCTCTATCAGCACTATTAGCAAAGCTACCACAAACTCATTAAACCCTAAATTTCACAGATTTGGACTAAAATACCATTTTCGTGTTAAAACCTTTTTACAAATACATGTTAAACATGTAGAGCATTTGGAAAAACTTGAACATTTTAAGATTTACGTTCAAAGTTGTTTTTCTTGTAGCCTCTATCAGCACTATTAGCAAAAGCTACTACAAAACCTTTTTCACAAATACATACATGTAGAGAATTTGAGAAAATTTCAACATTCTCAGATTTACGCTCAAAGTCTATTTGCCTGTTACCTGTATATTCGCTATAATCAAAAGCTACTACAAATACATGTAACCATACTTGTAAGCTTCACAGATTTGGACTTAAATACCATTTTCGCAAATACCTACATACATGTTGAGCATTTGGCAAAATTTGAACACACTTAGATTTACGACCAAAGTCTATTTGCTTGTTACCTGTATACTCGCTATAACCAAAAGCTACCACAAATACATGAAACAATTAACTTTACACATTTGGACTTAAACACTCTTTTCGTGTTAAAACCTTTTTCTCAAATACAAACTTATAGATCATTTGGGAAAACTTGAACATTCTTAGATTAATGTTAAAAGTCTTTTTTCTGGTACCCTGTATCATCCCTTTTAGCAAAAGCTATGTCATAAATCATATATCATAAATCATATCAACATCGCAGATTTGGACTAAAATACCATATTCGTCTTAAAAACTCTTTCACAAATAGATGTTGTACAAGTAGAGCATTTGGAAAAACTTGAACATTTTAAGATTTACGTTCGAAGTTGTTTTTCTTGTAGCCTCTATCAGGACTATTAGCAAAAGCTACCACAAAACCATTAATCCACTAATTTTACAGATTTGGACTAAAATACCACTTTCGTGTTAAAACCTTATTACAAATACATGTTAAACATGTAGAGCATTTGGAAAAACTTGAACATTTTAAAATTTACGTTCAAAATTGTTTTTCTTGTAGCCTCCATCAGCACTATTAGCAAAAGCTACCACAAATACATAAATCCAATAATTTCACAGATTTGGACTAAAATACCATTTTCGTGTTAAAACCTTACTACAAATACATGTTAAACATGTAGAGCATTTGAAAAAACTTGAACATTTTAAGATTTACGTTCAAAGTTGTTTTTCTTGTAGCCTCTATCAGCACTATTAGCAAAGCTACCACAAACTCATTAAACCCTAAATTTCACAGATTTGGACTAAAATACCATTTTCGTGTTAAAACCTTATTACAAATACATGTTAAACATGTAGAGCATTTGAGAAAACTTGAACATTTTAAGATTTACGTTCAAAATTGTTTTTCTTGTAGCCTCTATCAGCACTATCAGCAAAAGCTACCACAAATACATAAACCCAATAATTTCACAGATTTGGACTAAAATACCATTTTCGTGTTAAAACCTTATTACAAATACATGTTAAACATGTAGAGCATTTGGAAAAACTTGAACATTTTAAGATTTACGTTCAAAGTTGTTTTTCTTGTAGCCTCTATCAGAACTATTAGCAAAAGCTACCACAAATACATAAATCCATTAATTTCACAGATTAGGACTAAAATACCATTTTCGTGTTAAAACCTTATTACAAATACATGTTAAACATGTAGAGCATTTGGAAAAACTTGAACATTTTAAAATTTACGTTCAAAATTGTTTTTCTTGTAGCCTCTATCAGCACTATTAGCAAAAGCTACCACAAATACATAAATCCAATAATTTCACAGATTTGGACTAAAATACCATTTTCGTGTTAAAACCTTATTACAAATACATGTTAAACATGTAGAGCATTTGGAAAAACTTGAACATTTTAAGATTTACGTTCAAAGTTGTTTTTCTTGTAGCCTCTATCAGAACTATTAGCAAAAGCTACCACAAATACATAAATCCAATAACTTCACAGATTTGGACTAAAATACCATTTTCGTGTTAAAACCTTATTACAAATACATGTTAAACATGTAGAGCATTTGGAAAAACTTGAACATTTTAAGATTTAAGTTCAAAGTTGTTTTTCTTGTAGCCTCTATTAGAACTATTAGCAAAAGCTACCACAAATACATAAATCCAATAATTTCACAGATTTGGACTAAAATACCATTTTCGTGTTAAAACCTTATTATAAATACATGCTAAACATGTAGAGCATTTGGAAAAACTTGAACATTTTAAAATTTACGTTCAAAATTGTTTTTCTTGTAGCCTCTATCAGCACTATTAGCAAAAGCTACCACAAATACATAAATCCAATAATTTCACAGATTTGGAGTAAAATACCATTTTCGTGTTAAAACCTTATTACAAATACATGTTAAACATGTAGAGCATTTGGAAAAACTTGAACATTTTAAGATTTACGTTCAAAGTTGTTTTTCTTGTAGCCTCTATCAGAACTATTAGCAAAAGCTACCACAAATACATAAATCCAATAATTTCACAGATTTGGACTAAAATACCATTTTCGTGTTAAAACCTTATTATAAATACATGTTAAACATGTAGAGCATTTGGAAAAACTTGAACATTTTAAGATTTGCGTTCAAAGTAGTTTTTCTTGTAGCCTCTATCAGAACTATTAGCAAAAGCTACCACAAATACATAAATCCAATAATTTCACAGATTTGGACTAAAATACCATTTTCGTGTTAAAACCTTATTACAAATACATGTTAAACATGTAGAGCATTTGGAAAAACTTGAACATTTTAAGATTTACGTTTAAAGTTGTTTTTCTTGTAGCCTCTTACAGAACTATTAGCAAAAGCTACCACAAATACATAAATCCAATAATTTCACAGATTTGGACTAAAATACCATTTTCGTGTTAAAACCTTATTATAAATACATGTTAAACATGTAGAGCATTTGGAAAAACCTGAACATTTTAAGATTTACGTTCAAAGTTGTTTTTCTTGTAGCCTCTATCAGCACTATTAGCAAAAGCTACCACAAATACATAAATCCACTAATTTTACAGATTTGGACTAAAATACCATATTCGTCTTAAAACATGTTGTGCATGTAGAGCATTTGGAAAAACTTGAACATTTTAAGATTTACGTTCAAAATTGTTTTTCTTGTAGCCTCTATCAGCACTATTAGCAAAAGCTACCACAAAACCTTTTTCACAAAAAATACATGTAGAGCATTTGGGAAAATTTCAACATTCTTAGATTAACGTTCTATTTGCCTGTTATCTGTATATTCGCTATATTCAAAAGCTACTACAAATACAGATAACCATTAACTTTACAGATTTGGACTTAAATACCATTTTCGTATTAGAACCTATTTCACAAATACAAACTTATAGATCATTTGGGAAAACTTGAACATTCTTAGATTAACGTTCAAAGTCTATTTGCTTGTTACCTGTATATTCGCTATAATCTAAAGCTACTACAAATACATGTAACCATACTTGTAAGCTTCACAGATTTGGACTAAATTACCATTTTCGCAAATACATACATGTTGAGCATTTGGAAAAATTTGAACACTCTTAGATTTACGACCAAGGTCTTTTTGCTTGTTACTTGTATATTCGCTATAACCAAAAGCTACCACAAATACAGGAATCCATTAACTTTACAGATTTGGTCTTAAATACCATTTTCGTGTTAAAACCTACTTCACAAATACAAACTTATAGATCATTTGGGAAAACTTGAACATTCTTCGATTAACGGTAAAATTCTATTTTCTTGTACATTGTATCATCACTTTTAGCAAAAGCTATGTCATAAATAATATATCATAAATCATATCAACATCGCAGATTTGGACTTAAATACCATATTCGTGTTAAAACCTTTTTCAAAAATACATGTTGTACATGTAGAGCATTTTAAAATTTACATAAATACATAAATCCAATAATTTCACAGATTTGGACTAAAATACCATTTTCGTGTTAAAACCGTATTACAAATACATGTTAAACATGTAGAGAATTTGGAAAAACTTGAACATTTTAAGATTTACGTTCAAAGTTGTTTTTCTTGTAGCCTCTATCAGAACTATTAGCAAAAGCTACCACAAATACATAAATCCAATAATTTCACAGATTTGGACTAAAATACCATTTTCGTGTTAAAACCTTATTACAAATACATGTTAAACATGTAGAGCATTTGGAAAAACTTGAACATTTTAAAATTTACGTTCAAAATTGTTTTTCTTGTAGCCTCCATCAGCACTATTAGCAAAAGCTACCACAAATACATAAATCCAATAATTTCACAGATTTGGACTAAAATACCATTTTCGTGTTAAAACCTTACTACAAATACATGTTAAACATGTAGAGCATTTGAAAAAACTTGAACATTTTAAGATTTACGTTCAAAGTTGTTTTTCTTGTAGCCTCTATCAGCACTATTAGCAAAGCTACCACAAACTCATTAAACCCTAAATTTCACAGATTTGGACTAAAATACCATTTTCGTGTTAAAACCTTTTTACAAATACATGTTAAACATGTAGAGCATTTGGAAAAACTTGAACATTTTAAGATTTACGTTCAAAGTTGTTTTTCTTGTAGCCTCTATCAGCACTATTAGCAAAAGCTACTACAAAACCTTTTTCACAAATACATACATGTAGAGAATTTGAGAAAATTTCAACATTCTCAGATTTACGCTCAAAGTCTATTTGCTTGTTACCTGTATATTCGCTATAATCTAAAGCTACTACAAATACATGTAACCATACTTGTAAGCTTCACAGATTTGGACTAAATTACCATTTTCGCAAATACATACATGTTGAGCATTTGGAAAAATTTGAACACTCTTAGATTTACGACCAAAGTCTATTTGCTTGTTACCTGTATACTCGCTATAACCAAAAGCTACCACAAATACATGAAACAATTAACTTTACACATTTGGACTTAAACACTCTTTTCGTGTTAAAACCTTTTTCACAAATACAAACTTATAGATCATTTGGGAAAACTTGAACATTCTTAGATTAATGTTAAAAGTCTTTTTTCTGGTACCCTGTATCATCCCTTTTAGCAAAAGCTATGTCATAAATCATATATCATAAATCATATCAACATCGCAGATTTGGACTAAAATACCATATTCGTCTTAAAAACTCTTTCACAAATAGATGTTGTACAAGTAGAGCATTTGGAAAAACTTGAACATTTTAAGATTTACGTTCGAAGTTGTTTTTCTTGTAGCCTCTATCAGGACTATTAGCAAAAGCTACCACAAAACCATTAATCCACTAATTTTACAGATTTGGACTAAAATACCACTTTCGTGTTAAAACCTTATTACAAATACATGTTAAACATGTAGAGCATTTGGAAAAACTTGAACATTTTAAGATTTACGTTCAAAATTGTTTTCCTTGTAGCCTCTATCAGTACTATTAGCAAAAGCTACCACAATCCCTTTTTCACAAATACATACATGTAGAGCATTTGAGAAAATTTCAACATTATTAGATTTACGTTCAAAGTCTATTTGCTTGTTACCTGTTTATTCGCTATAATCAAAAGCTACTACAAATACATGTAACCATACTTGTAACCTTCACAGATTTGGACTACAATACCATTTTCGCAAATACATACATGTTGAGCATTTGGCAAAATTTGAACACACTTAGATTTACGACCAAAGTCTATTTGCTTGTTACCTGTATACTCGCTATAACCAAAAGCTATCACAAATACATGAAACAATTAACTTTACACATTTGGACTTAAACACTCTTTTCGTGTTAAAACCTTTTTCACAAATACAAACTTATAGATCATTTGGGAAAACTTGAACATTCTTAGATTAATGTTAAAAGTCTTTTTTCTGGTACCCTTTATCATCCCTTTTAGCAAAAGCTATGTCATAAATCATATATCATAAATCATATCAACATCGCAGATTTGGACTAAAATACCATATTCGTCTTAAAAACTCTTTCACAAATAGATGTTGTACAAGTAGAGCATTTGGAAAAACTTGAACATTTTAAGATTTACGTTCGAAGTTGTTTTTCTTGTAGCCTCTATCAGCACTATTAGCAAAAGCTACCACAAAACCTTTTTCACAAATACATACATGTAGAGAATTTGAGAAAATTTCAACATTCTCAGTTTTACGCTCAAAGTCTATTTGCCTGTTACCTGTATATTCGCTATAATCAAAAGCTCCTACAAATACATGTAACCATACTTGTAAGCTTCACAGATTTGGACTTAAATACCATTTTTGCAAATACCTACATACATGTTGAGCATTTGGCAAAATTTGAACACACTTAGATTTACGACCAAAGTCTATTTGCTTGTTACCTGTATACTCGCTATAACCAAAAGCTACCACAAATACATGAAACCATTAACTTTACAGATTTAGACTTGAATACCATTTTCGTGTTAAAACCTACTTCACAAATACAAACTTATAGATCATTTGGGAAAACTTGAACATTCTTCGATTAACGGTAAAATTCTATTTTCTTGTACATTGTATCATCACTTTTAGCAAAAGCTATGTCATAAATAATATATCATAAATCATATCAACATCGCAGATTTGGACTTAAATACCATATTCGTGTTAAAACCTTTTTCACAAATACATGTTGTACATGTAGAGCATTTTAAAATTTACGTTCAAAGCTGTTTTTCTTGTAGCCTCTATCAGAACTATTAGCAAAAGCTACCACAAATACATAAATCCAATAACTTCACAGATTTGGACTAAAATACCATTTTCGTGTTAAAACCTTATTACAAATACATGTTAAACATGTAGAGCATTTGGAAAAACTTGAACATTTTAAGATTTAAGTTCAAAGTTGTTTTTCTTGTAGCCTCTATTAGAACTATTAGCAAAAGCTACCACAAATACATAAATCTAATAATTTTACAGATTTGGACTAAAATACCATTTTCGTGTTAAAACCTTATTATAAATACATGTTAAACATGTAGAGCATTTGGAAAAACTTGAACATTTTAAGATTTGCGTTCAAAGTTGTTTTTCTTGTAGCCTCTATCAGAACCATTAGCAAAAGCTACCACAAATACATAAATCCAATAATTTCACAGATTTGGACTAAAATACCATTATCGTGTTAAAACCTTTTTACAAATACATGTTAAACATGTAGAGCATTTGGAAAAACTTGAACATTTTAAGATTTACGTTCAAAGTTGTTTTTATTGTAGCCTCTATCAGCACTATTAGCAAAAGCTACCACAAATACATAAATCCACTAATTTTACAGATTTGGACTAAAATACCATTATCGTGTTAAAACCTTTTTACAAATACATGTTAAACATGTAGAGCATTTGGAAAAAGTTGAACATTTTAAGATTTACGTTCAAAGTTGTTTTTATTGTAGCCTCTATGAGCACTATTAGCAAAAGCTACCACAAATACATAAATCCACTAATTTTACAGATTTGGACTAAAATACCATTATCGTGTTAAAACCTTTTTACAAATACATGTTAAACATGTAGAGCATTTGAAAAAACTTGAACATTTTAAGATTTACGTTCAAAGTTGTTTTTATTGTAGCCTCTATCAGCACTATTAGCAAAAGCTACCACAAATACATAAATCCACTAATTTTACAGATTTGGACTAAAATACCATTATCGTGTTAAAACCTTTTTACAAATACATGTTAAACATGTAGAGCATTTGGAAAAAGTTGAACATTTTAAGATTTACGTTCAAAGTTGTTTTTATTGTAGCCTCTATCAGAACTATTAGCAAAAGCTACCACAAATACATAAATCCAATAATTTCACAGATTTGGACTAAAATACCATATTCGTCTTAAAAACTCTTTCACAAATAGATGTTGTACAAGTAGAGCATTTGGAAAAACTTGAACATTTTAAGATTTACGTTCGAAGTTGTTTTTCTTGTAGCCTCTATCAGCACTATTAGCAAAAGCTACCACAAAACCTTTTTCACAAATACATACATGTAGAGAATTTGAGAAAATTTCAACATTCTCAGATTTACGCTCAAAGTCTATTTGCCTGTTACCTGTATATTCGCTGTAATCAAAAGCTACTACAAATACATGTAACCATACTTGTAAGCTTCACAGATTTGGACTTAAATACCATTTTCGCAAATACCTACATACATGTTGAGCATTTGGCAAAATTTGAACACACTTAGATTTACGACCAAAGTCTATTTGCTTGTTACCTGTATACTCGCTATAACCAAAAGCTACCACAAATACATGAAACCATTAACTTTACAGATTTGGACTTAAATACCATTTTCGTGTTTAAACCTACTTCACAAATACAAACTTATAGATCATTTGGGAAAACTTGAACATTTTAAGATTTACGTTCAAAGTTGTTTTTATTGTAGCCTCTATGAGCACTATTAGCAAAAGCTACCACAAATACATAAATCCACTAATTTTACAGATTTGGACTAAAATACCATTATCGTGTTAAAACCTTTTTACAAATACATGTTAAACATGTAGAGCATTTGAGAAAACTTGAACATTTTAAGATTTACGTTCAAAGTTGTTTTTATTGTAGCCTCTATCAGCACTATTAGCAAAAGCTACCACAAATACATAAATCCACTAATTTTACAGATTTGGACTAAAATACCATTATCGTGTTAAAACCTTTTTACAAATACATGTTAAACATGTAGAGCATTTGGAAAAAGTTGAACATTTTAAGATTTACGTTCAAAGTTGTTTTTATTGTAGCCTCTATGAGCACTATTAGCAAAAGCTACCACAAATACATAAATCCACTAATTTTACAGATTTGGACTAAAATACCATTATCGTGTTAAAACCTTTTTACAAATACATGTTAAACATGTAGAGCATTTGAGAAAACTTGAACATTTTAAGATTTACGTTCAAAATTGTTTTTCTTGTAGCCTCTATCAGCACTATCAGCAAAAGCTACCACAAATACATAAATCCAATAATTTCACAGATTTGGACTAAAATACCATTTTCGTGTTAAAACCTTATTACAAATACATGTTAAACATGTAGAGCATTTGGAAAAACTTGAACATTTTAAGATTTACGTTCAAAGTTGTTTTTCTTGTAGCCTCTATCAGAACTATTAGCAAAAGCTACCACAAATACATAAATCCAATAACTTCACAGATTTGGACTAAAATACCATTTTCGTGTTAAAACCTTATTACAAATACATGTTAAACATGAAGAGCATTTGGAAAAACTTGAACATTTTAAGATTTAAGTTCAAAGTTGTTTTTCTTGAAGCCTCTATTAGGACTATTAGCAAAAGCTACCACAAATACATAAATCCAATAATTTCACAGATTTGGACTAAAATACCATTTTCGTGTTAAAACCTTATTATAAATACATGCTAAACATGTAGAGCAATTGGAAAAACTTGAACATTTTAAGATTTGCGTTCAAAGTTGTTTTTCTTGTAGCCTCTATCAGAACTATTAGCAAAAGCTACCACAAATACATAAATCCAATAATTTCACAGATTTGGACTAAAATACCATTTTCGTGTTAAAACCTTTAAATAATTCGATTACGCACTCACCTTTTTTCACTTGTTGGCACTGTTACGTAACAAAAAAACCAAACGGACACGGTCACGGCTGATGTCGAAAATATACGGGCGCAAAAAAGGGACGGAAAAGTGGCACGTCTTGTTCGCTTGAAATGCTAACGAAAAAGGGAGGATTTTGTCCTCTGTTAGCCCCTTTTTAGTGTTGAGTTGTGTAGTGTTGTGGTGTGATGTGATGTGTATGTGTGGGTGGTCTGAGTGGTGTGATGTCTGTTGTGGATCGTGTTGATGTGGTGTGTTGGCGCGCAGTGGCGTGTATGGAGGGGGGAGGCGTAACTCATCTAGCCATCCCGGCCCCCCTAGGCGAATTCTAGCCTAGCAATCGCTGTAGTTGCTGCAGCGTAGCAACAACACTGCTGAGGCCAGTGGAGCGGCGGTATGTTGGCCTGGGCTGCCGACGCCGCGTTGACGCCTCCTGTCACCTCGGTCTGGATGGAGGTGGAGCTGCCTGTCTTCGGTTGTGCTCCGGATGGCTGCTCTGCTGCGATCTGCGGCTTGGGGCGAGTTGTCGCCCGACGGCCCGCTTTGGGGTGCGATGCAGCATAGTATGGTGCTGTCTATGGCACAGTTGGCAGAGCGTAACCGACGTACACTCCGGAGTCGTGTGGACCGTAGACAAACAGTTGAGGCAGTGCCCGTGCGCTTGGGCAACCTGCTGACGTTGTAGTGGCTGCATGCTTCGGAAAATGCTGCAGTGTTGCAGCCGGTGTGTGCGTCGACACAGTGGGCATCGGCTGCGTTGCGGCACCGTTGCCGGTGCTGATGAAGGTGTCAGTGGTCGCGCGCCATTACGGGGAGCGGTTGCAGGAACGATTGCCGCTGCGGTTCGTGGTGTTGGAGTTGCCCCAGGGCGTGGCACATTGATGGCGGACCTCACAGCTGGCGTTGGTGTTGCTGCCATATCTACGTCCATATTGATCTGTATGAAGAAGTTGGAATGATTATACATTTGTTGCACGTAAATTTATGGCGAATATGCCACGGTATGTGGCAGGAATGGATCGTCACTTTGATCGATCATTGCGGTTAGAATGGTTGGTTTATAACGGTTTTGTCATTTGCGGGTTTATTGGTTATTTATACGACTAATTCATTTGCGTCGCGGTAATATCGGCGGATTGGTTGTTATTTGCGATTTTGTCATTAGATACGGTTGGCAGAAAACATAATTTCACGAGCGGTCTTGTCAGCGTTCCGCTTTGAGTACGGAGATCAACTACTCGTATATGACCGTCGGAACCGTAATATAGTTTTTCTATGCGGCCAAGCCGCCATTCTGTGGGGGGTAGACAATCATCGTGTATGATAACACAGTCTCCAAGCTTTGGTGCCTTTTCTGGAGTTTTCCATCGGTACCTTTTATGAAGGTCCTTGATGTACTCTTCCTTCCATCGGCGGCTGAAATCATGATGGAGAATTTTGATTCTTTCCCATCGATTTAATAGGGATAACGACCCCACGCCTGGCTCAGGTATGGCCAGAATGGGTGCTCCTTTAAGAAAATGCCCTGGAGTTAGGGCTGTGAAGTCGGAGGGATCTTGCGAGAGTGTTGTGAGTGGCCGTGAATTGAGAACGGCTTCAATTCGGGTTAATAAGGTAGTGAATTCTTCATAATTCAATTTATAATTTCCAGCTACTTTTTTGAAGTGGGATTTGAAGCTTTTTACAGCTGATTCCCATAAACCACCCATATGAGGAGCGCTTGGGGGGATAAACTGCCAATTAATGCCTTGGGGAACATACTTCTGAACAATTTCAGGTGATACTTGTTTAGTAAAATCCACAAACTGTTTTTCAGTGGCTCTTTGAGCTCCAATGAAGGTTTTGCCGTTATCGCTCATTAGTTTTGAGGGGAAGCCGCGTCGTCCGACAAAGCGAGCAAATGCCGCGAGAAAAGCCTCCTTAGTCAGATTTGTACATAGCTCGAGGTGCACTGCTTTTGTCGTGAAACAGACAAAGACAGCCACATAGCCTTTCATTATGGTGGGCGACCTTAGCATGGACGCCTTTATTTGAAAAGGCCCAGCAAAATCGACACCTGTGACTGTGAAAGGCAGAGTGATGTTACAGCGTTCCGGAGGAAGTGCTGCCATAATCTGCGTTCGCAACTTCTGCTTATGCAGAGTGCAGATCTTGAACATGAAAATGCATTTTTTGATTTGGGGCTTAAGTCGGGGAATATAGAACTCTTGGCGGACTATATGTTGCATTAGGCGATGTTCTGCGTGGAGCATAAGTAAGTGGATATAATTGAGGAGTAAAGTGGCAAGTCGAGATTTCTCTGGTATGATTAGAGGATGGCGTTCATTATACGTGAGGCTTGAATTGGCAAGCCGACCATTCGCACGAAGCAGACCTTTCGTGTCTAGGAATGGGTTAAGAACTAAGAGTGAACTCCTTTTGTCAATGGGTTTTGATTCTTTTAATAGTGTTATATCGCGGCTGAAGTAGCGCGTTTGAGTTGATGCGATTAGAGCGACCTTTGCCTTTTGCAATTCCAGGTGCGTCAATGTATCGCATTGGGGGTACTCTGAGGGAACTCCCTTAACTTTAATTTTAAGTCGCTCTATGAACTTTAACATATAGGCGATTACTCTGAGGGCTCGGGAGAACGATGAAAATCGCTCAAGGATGTCAGTATCCTCCACTGCTGTGTGAAAGGAGTCGATCTTTCGACTTTCGGGGGCTATTATATTGCGCATGGGCGATTGTGGCCAAGAATCGGGAGATTCTGTTAACCATCGGGGGCCATTCCACCAGAGGGTGGTGGTGGCGAGATGCAGGGGTTTGCATCCTCTTGTACCTAGATCAGCAGGATTGTCAGCACTGGCTACATGTCGCCAAATGGCTGATCCCACTAGGTCAAGTATTTGAGACGTTCGATTAGCAATGTACGTCTTCCATTCATGTGGTGGTTTTTCCAACCAGGCTAGAACAATTTCAGAATCGGACCAGAGATACAATCTATGTTTCTTCATGTTTAAATGGGTCTGCGCCATGGAAGCTAATTTTGCGAGTAGTAGCGCGCCACAGAGCTCAAGTCGAGGTAGACTTAGCGTTTTTAAAGGAGCCACCTTTGCTTTTGCTACTAATAAGTGGCTTGTGGTCGCGGTATCGCTTTGTGTGCGCACATAGATAGTGGCACAGTATGCCTTCTCCGAGGCATCACAGAAGCCGTGTATTTCGACTTTGTGTTCGGGGAAATAGTTTACCCATCGAGGGATTTGTATCTGGGAAATGTCTTCCAGATTGTTTGCAAACTGGGACCATTTTTCTAAGCGAAGAGGTTTCACTTGTTCGTCCCAGTCGGTTCCGTCTAGCCATAATTCTTGTATCAAGATTTTCGCTTGTATCATAATTGGCGAAAGCCATCCTGCGGGGTCGAAAAGTTTTGCCACAGAGGATAAAATTTGGCGTTTTGTTATGGCGGATAATGCTGATATTGACTCTGTAGTGTATGAAAACTGGTCAGATATCGCATTCCATTGGATCCCCAGAGTTTTTGTTGTACTTTCTTTTTCGAATTTAAGGAAATTAGTGTCCAAGAGATTTTCTTTAGGTATGTCCTTTAAGATATTAGGGTGGTTCGCCGTTATCTTTTTTAACGGAAACCCTGCGGTTTTGAGGGCTTGTGTCACTTGTGCTAGTGACTCGTATGCTTGTGGAAGACTGTGACTTCCAGACAGAATATCGTCTACATACGTTTGTGTTTTTAACACCTGGGTTGCCAGAGGAAACTCTGACTTGGTGTTTTCTGCCAATTCGTGCAGTGTTCGAATGGCTAAATATGGGGCACAGTTGACGCCAAAGGTAACTGTTTTCAATTTATAGTCGCGGAGTGGACTATTGGGAGATTTTCGGAAAATAATTCGCTGAAAATCTTGATCGTCTTTATGTACGACTATTTGTCTATACATTTTTTCGACGTCTCCGTTAAATACGTATTTGAATATACGCCAATTTAAAATTAGTAGCATTAAATCTGGTTGGAGCGTGGGTCCCGTAAATAGAATATCATTTAGGGAATTCCCCGAGCTAGTAGATCTTGATGCATTAAAAACAACTCTTACTTTAGTTGTTTTTTTGTCTGGCTTTACTACTGCGTGATGAGGCAAGTAAAATGAGTGATATTTGCCATTAGTGATTTTTTCGCATGGGCTTACTTCCTCCATGTGGTTTAAATGGAGGTATTCTTCCAACACGCCATCGTATTCTGGCTTAAGCTCACCTTTTTTAAGTAAGTTTTTTTCCATACTTAAAAACTGCTGTATAGCAGAGGTGCGAGAGTGACCTAAGGCGATTGTGTTAGGAAATTGTTGTTTTAGTGGTAGTCGTACGACATACCGACCATTATCTGATCTAGTAGTTGTGGCTTTGTAAAAGTCTTCACAATACTGATCTTCAGGGGTTGTGATTGATATGGGGGGGAGTTCTTCTAACTCCCAAAATTTTTTCAATTGTGAATTGAGGTATTCGTTTGAGATTTCCTCAACCTGAGTGGTCATGGTGGTAACTGGTTCCGAAACTAGTCCACTTAGGATCCACCCAAAAATAGTATTTTGTGCCAGAAGTGTATTTGAAATTTTCTCAATACCTTCGAGTATAATCTGTGGTATGAGATCGCTTCCTAATAGAAGGTCTATTTGAGCGGGAGTGTTGCAGTTGGGATCTGCTAGCTTTAGGTGTGAAACCTTTTGCCAATGCTTGCTATTTATGTGATAGCTTGGAAGCATGTTAGTAAGTTGCGGTAAGACTATAGCTTCTGCTTGTATGTGCTTATCCGCTTGGGGGGAAATTAAGGTAATGGGGCAGATTTTATTAGAGTTTTGAACTACTCTTCCGCCCATTCCTGTAATTTCAAAGTTGGCTTGTTTTTTTGGCAGTTGTAGCCTATTTTGAGCCCTAGACGCTATGAAAGATCGTTGTGATCCTTGGTCTATTAAGGCCCTAAGTTTAAACAGCTCTCCTCGGTGTTCGATGGAGACGACTGCTGTGGGTAGTAGTACCCTACTTTGGTTTTCGCTGTGTAGCGTTTGGGTTTTTAATGCCTTTGAGCAGCATGGTGCTTCTTGGCAATTATCGGGATTTCGCACTTCGGGATTTGCTGTTGCAACTAAACCCGTGGCTCTTTTTGTATTTGCGTTGTTTGGGGGTGAGCTGGAGAATGTGCTGTAATGCAGCATTGAATGATGGCGTTTATGACAATAAACGCAATTAAATTTGCTTTCGCACTCTTTAAGTGTATGTGCATGTGATAGGCAATTTGTACAAAGCCTTTTCGTTTTTATAAAATTGTTTCGATCGAAAATATTCATCTTTTTGAATCTCTCGCAAGATTTGAGCTTATGCCCCCCTGTACATAGTTCGCATGACGTTTGCTTGTACTGTTCGGATGTGAACGTTTGATTTCTTAAAAAACTTCTGTTTAAATTGTTGCTGCTACTGGCTTGGGGTCTGTGGAAGCTTCTATTTAGGTCGTGTTGAACGGTTTTCGTTCTGACCATTTTTTTATCTACCCTTTCTGCTATTTCGTATTGGGTTATTAAAAAGTCTTTCATCTGTTGCCACGTTGGGCATTTTTTTCGAGATGAGAGCGATTGCTCCCACAAAAGTACCGATTTTTCTGGTAAAGCGGCGGTGCATATATTTACCAGTATTGGGTCCCAGCTGTCTGTGGGAATATTTTGTGTCGATAAAACCGACAAACAATTTGAAACAGTGGATTGAAGTTTGATAAATTCTTCACTAGTTTCTCTTTGAATTTTTGGCAAGTTCATTAATATCGATATTTGTTTATCGACCAATATTCTTTCGTTTTCGAATCTTGATTTAAGAGCTTCCCAAGCCAGATTGAAATTATCGTCATTTAGTGCGAACTGTTTGACTATGACGCCTGCTTGACCTTTTGTTTTGTATCGGAGGTGATACAATTTTTGCGCATTTGTTAATTTTGGGTGGTTTATGTAAACGGCAGTAAACATGTCTCGGAAGGACGGCCATTGTTCATAACCACCATGAAAGATTTCTGTGTCACATGCGGGCACCTTGAGATGGATGCCCGAACTTGCCTCTTGGCATTGTACTTGTGGCAGCTCTACTCGCTGATTTGGAGTAGGCGCAATTGCTTTTATTAGCTTAAGTTGATCGAAAATCATTGCTTTAGTTTCTTCGAATTGGTCTAAGCAGTTTTCGTATTTTGCGTAAGCCGAAGATTTGAAATTTTCCGGTAGATCTGAGTCGTCAGATTCTACAATTGCGTCATATGCAGCTTGGAGACGTGACCAAAAATTGTCAAGATTGTCTTTTTTAATTTCTAATACCGATTCAGAATTGTCTTGAATCGGAGAAGAAGAAAATCGAGTGCAGTATCTTATTAAGCTGTCACTCTCAGCAATGAATTTACTGTATGTTATGTCTTTCCCCCTTTTTTGCTTTGTAGCACCTTGCTTTGAGCGTGTAGCTTCTGCAGGTGTACATGGACTTCTTTCGTCAGAAATCATTTTTGGAACTTTTAGCAACTGAGTTGTTTTAGAATCTTTCGAGTCTGAGCTCATTTAAGAGATGTGCCGAAATAAAATAAAATATTTTCACTGTAAGAAATATTTGTATTTGAAACCTCTTTTAAGAAAATAAGGTTTATTGTTTTTTTTTTGAAAATATTAACAAATTAATAACTTTCTTTTTTTTCTTTAATATTATTAAATTGATTAATATTAAACGCAAATGTTTTTTATTATTACTTTTATTTGTAAGTATTATGTGTCCGTAATTCCTATAGGGTATACCTATAAGCGGATCAGCTGATACATATGTACTTGACGTTATGCGCAATTGAGAGCTCGTCTTAGAGATCAATGCACTTTGTACATATGTATTTATGTAATATAATATATTATGTTTAAATATTTTTGCGCAATCCTGCTTGTT
This sequence comes from Bactrocera oleae, assembly GCF_042242935.1. Lineage (NCBI taxonomy): Eukaryota > Metazoa > Arthropoda > Insecta > Diptera > Tephritidae > Bactrocera > Bactrocera oleae. The sequence goes on from NC_091536.1 coordinate 28,018,414, forward strand.
TTTGTTGGTCAAAGAACAAGGGGTATTGCGAATATGTGCCAATGTGGACTTAGAATATTATATGTATGTATATATGCAATCCTACTTGTTTTTGTTTAACAAGAACAAGGGGTATTGCGGAATATTTGCCAATGTGGACTTTGAAGCGAAGTATTAACGTATTTTTGTATACCTGAGCGTGTATATATGTACGCAGTGCGAAAGGACCGCGAAAAGGAAAAAATATACCGCAGGTATTCTTGTAAATGTATGTATATGTGTATGTATATCACGTAATATATTTGTGCGGAATATATGTACGCAGTGCGAAAAGACCGCGAAACGTAGAATAATTTACCGCAGTTATTCAAACAAAATTTATGTATATATGTATGTATATAAATTTTTAGTGATATATGTATGTATATATTTATATATGTTGAATATGATATCTATATGTATGTTAAAATTTATTTTGTACGTTTTCGCTTTTGTTGGTTGTTTTTTTTTTTTTTTCTTTGCTTTTGATTTGCCTTTGCTTATATTACGCAATCCTGTTTATACTTGATTAAGTATAAGGGGTATTGCTGAAAATTGGTGCAAGTAAATACTTGAATTGTTTAGTTTTAGAGATATTTTTGTGTATTTGAACACAACGGTAAGCAGTTAGGCAATCAAAAGTTCGTTGGATATATAGTTTTTACCAAACTGTTTTATCTGTTAGCGGTATTTCGGTTTTTACCGGAAAATAAACCGAAATATAGAAACAGTTTGGTAACCGCTCTTTTTTGTTATTGCCTTTATTAAGACGGATTTTTGTAAAAAATAAACCGCAAAGGCATAAATTTAAACATACATATAATTAGTGGATATATACATATACTAAATGGAATCGATACGACTCACTTTGGGTTTTCCGCCAAGGGTTTTGGGGATAATATTTTATATATGTGCCTGTGTGTGTGCCTTTCGTTGTTTTTTCCCACTCCTTTGCTGCTTAGCTGCGGTGGGTGACTTTGGTGAGCTGGTGTGGTTGTTGTTGCTAGCTGGTATGGTTTTTTATTTATTTAGTTCGCGCCCGTTCTGTCTTTTTATGTAAGTATTTTTGTTGTTTTTTGTTGAAACTCGCGCCCGTACCTAATTTGTTAATATTTCGCGCACGTTGTTGGTTTTACTGGTTTTTTTTTTTATGTATATATGTATGTTTGTGTCCCTTCACTTCACCTCACTTCTCTCTTGTGTATATATATATATATGGTTTTTTTTTTTTTTTTTTTTTGTCACTCTTTTGTTTTCTGTATATATATATATGTTTGTGTCACTGCACTGCACAGCACTATATGTGTTTGTTTCTTTTTTTTTTTTATATCGTGTGTATAGAAACGTTTACCCACTTTTTTTTTTTTTTTTGTTTCTCACAGCACTTTTTTTTGTTTCTCACAGCCCTTTTTTTTGTTTCTCACATAAATTATATAATATTTCTTTGTTTTTTTTCGATTTTTTATGTGTATATATGTTTTTTTTCCCACTGCACTACACAGCACTTATGTCTTGTTTTTTTTTTTTTTTCGAATTTATGATTTTTTTTTTTTTTCACTCCATAGTGCCGCTCACTATGGCTCGAAGGACCAATAAATAATTCGATTACGCACTCACCTTTTTTCACTTGTTGGCACTGTTCCGTAACAAAAAAACCAAACGGACACGGTCACGGCTGATGTCGAAAATATACGGGCGCAAAAAAGGGGCGGAAAAGTGGCACGTCTTGTTCGCTTGAAATGCTAACGAAAAAGGGAGGATTTTGTCCTCTGTTAGCCCCTTTTTAGTGTTGAGTTGTGTAGTGTTGTGGTGTGATGTGATGTGTATGTGTGGGTGGTCTGAGTGGTGTGATGTCAGTGTGTTGGCGCGCAGTGGCGTGTATGGAGGGGGGAGGCGTAACTCATCTAGCCAACCTTATTATAAATACATGTTAAACATGTAGAGCATTTGGAAAAACTTGAACTAGCTACCACAAATACATAAATCCAATAATTTCACAGATTTGGACTAAAATACCATTTTCGTGTTAAAACCTTATTACAAATACATGTTAAACATGTAGAGCATTTGGAAAAACTTGAACATTTTAAGATTTACGTTCAAAGTTGTTTTTCTTGTAGCCTCTATCAGAACTATTAGCAAAGGCTACCACAAATACATAAATCCAATAATTAAACAGATTTGGACTAAAATACCATTTTCGTGTTAAAACCTTATTACAAATACATGTTAAACATGTAGAGCATTTGGAAAAACTTGAACATTTTAAGATTTACGTTCAAAGTTGTTTTTCTTGTTGCCTCTATCAGAACTATTAGCAAAAGCTACCACAAATACATAAATCCAATAATTTCACAGATTTGGACTAAAATACCATTTTCGTGTTAAAACCTTATTATAAATACATGCTAAACATGTAGAGCATTTGGAAAAACTTGAACATTTTAAGATTTGCGTTCAAAGTTGTTTTTCTTGTAGCCTCTATCAGAACTATTAGCAAAAGCTACCACAAACACATAAATCCAATAATTTCACAAATTTGGACTAAAATACTATTTTCGTGTTAAAACCTTATTACAAATACATGTTAAACATGTGGAGCATATGGAAAAACTTGAACATTTTAAGATTTACGTTCAAAGTTGTTTTTCTTGTAGCCTCTATCAGAACTATTAGCAAAAGCTACCACAAATACATAAATCCAATAATTTCACAGATTTGGACTAAAATACCATATTCGTGTTAAAACCTTATTATAAATATATGTTAAACATGTAGAGCATTTGGAAAAACTTGAACATTTTAAGATTTACGTTCAAAGTTGTTTTTCTTGTAGCCTCTATCAGAACTATTAGCAAAAGCTACCACAAATACATAAATCCAATAATTTCACAGATTTGGACTAAAATACCATTTTCGTGTTAAAACCTTATTACAAATACATGTTAAACATGTAGAGCATTTGGAAAAACTTGAACATTTTAAGATTTACGTTCAAAGTTGTTTTTCTTGTAGCCTCTATCAGAACTATTAGCAAAAGCTACCACAAATACATAAATCCAATAATTTCACAGATTTGGACTAAAATACCATTTTCGTGTTAAAACCTTATTACAAATACATGTTAAACATGTAGAGCATTTGGAAAAACTTGAACATTTTAAGATTTACGTTCAAAGTTGTTTTTCTTGTAGCCTCTATCAGAACTATTAGCAAAAGCTACCACAAATACATAAATCCAATAATTTCACAGATTTGGACTAAAATACCATTTTCGTGTTAAAACCTTATTATAAATACATGTTAAACATGAAGAGCATTTGGAAAAACTTGAACATTTTAAGATTTGCGTTCAAAGTAGTTTTTCTTGTAGCCTCTATCAGAACTATTAGCAAAAGCTACCACAAATACATAAATCCAATAATTTCACAGATTTGGACTAAAATGCCATTTTCGTGTTAAAACCTTATTATAAATACATGTTAAACATGTAGAGCATTTGGAAAAACCTGAACATTTTAAGATTTACGTTCAAAGTTGTTTTTCTTGTAGCCTCTATCAGCACTATTAGCAAAAGCTTCCACAAATACATAAATCCACTAATTTTACAGATTTGGACTAAAATACCATATTCGTCTTAAAACATGTTGTGCATGTAGAGCATTTGGAAAAACTTGAACATTTTAAGATTTACGTTCAAAATTGTTTTTCTTGTAGCCTCCATCAGCACTATTAGCAAAAGCTACCACAAAACCTTTTTCACAAAAAATACATGTAGAGCATTTGGGAAAATTTCAACATTCTTAGATTAACGTTCAAAGTCTATTTGCCTGTTATCTGTATATTCGCTATATTCAAAAGCTACTACAAATACAGGTAACCATAAACTTTACAGATTTGGACTTAAATACCATTTTCGTATTAGAACCTATTTCACAAATACAAACTTTTAGATCATTTGGGAAAACTTGAACATTCTTAGATTAACGTTCAAAGTCTATTTGCTTGTTACCTGTATATTCGCTACAATCTAAAGCTACTACAAATACATGTAACCATACTTGTAAGCTTCACAGATTTGGACTAAATTACCATTTTCGCAAATACATACATGTTGAGCATTTGGAAAAATTTGAACACTCTTAGATTTACGACCAAAGTCTTTTTGCTTGTTACTTGTATATTCGCTATAACCAAAAGCTACCACAAATACAGGAATCCATTAACTTTACAGATTTGGTCTTAAATACCATTTTCGTGTTAAAACCTACTTCACAAATACAAACTTATAGATCATTTGGGAAAACTTGAACATCCTTAGATTAACGTTAAAATTCTATTTTCTTGTACCCTGTACAATCCCTTTTAGCAAAAGCTATGTCATAAATCATATATCATAAATCATATCAACATCGCAGATTTGGACTTAAATACCATATTCGTGTTAAAACCTTTTTCACAAATACATGTACATCTAGAGCATTTGGAAAAACTTGAACATTTTAAGATTTAAGTTCAAAGTTGTTTTTCTTGTAGCCTCTATCAGCACTATTAGCAAAAACTTGAAAATTTTTAGATTTACGTTCAAAGTTGTTTTTCTTGTAGCCTCTACCAGCACTATTAGCAAAAGCTACCACAAATTCATAAATCCACTAATTTCACAGATTTGGACTAAAATACCATTCTCGTGTTAAAACCTTATTACAAATACATGTTAAACATGTAGAGCATTTGGAAAAACTTGAACATTTTAAGATTTACGTTCAAAGTTGTTTTTCTTGTAGCCTCTATCAGCACTATTAGCAAAAGCTACCACAAATACATAAATCCACTAATTTTACAGATTTGGACTTAAATACCATATTCGTCTTAAAACATGTTGTGCATGTAGAGCATTTGGAAAAACTTGAACATTATAAGATTTACGTTCAAAGTGGTTTTTCTTGTAGCTTCTATCAGCACTATTAGCAAAAGCTACCACAATCCCTTTTTCACAAATACATACATGTAGAGCATTTGAGAAAATTTCAACATTATTAGATTTACGTTCAAAGTCTATTTGCTTGTTACCTGTTTATTCGCTATAATCAAAAGCTACTACAAATACATGTAACCATACTTGTAAGCTTCACAGATTTGGACTAAAATACCATTTTCGCAAATACATACATGTTGAGCATTTGGCAAAATTTGAACACACCTAGATTTACGACCAAAGTCTGTTTGCTTGTTACCTGTATATTCGCTATAACCAAAAGCTACCACAAATAAATGAAACCATTAACTTTACAGATTTGGACTTAAATACCATTTTCGTGTTAAAACCTACTTCACAAATACAAACTTATAGATCATTTGGGAAAACTTGAACATTCTTAGATTAACGGTAAAATTCTATTTTCTTGTACATTGTATCATCACTTTTAGCAAAAGCTATGTCATAAATAATATATCATAAATCATATCAACATCGCAGATTTGGACTTAAATACCATATTCGTGTTAAAACCTTTTTCACAAATACATGTTAAACATGTAGAGCATTTGGAAAAACTTGAACATTTTAAGATTTACGTTCAAAGTTGTTTTTCTTGTAGCCTCTATCAGCACTATTAGCAAAAACTTGAACATTTTAAGATTTACGTTCAAAGTTGTTTTTCTTGTAGCCTCTATCAGCACTATTAGCAAAAGCTACCACAAACTCATTAATCCTTAAATTTCACAGATTTGGACTAAAATACCATTTTCGTGTTAGAACCTCTTTACAAATACATGCTAAACATGTAGAACATTTGGAAAAGCTTGAACATTTTAAGATTTACGTTCAAAGTTGTTTTTCTTGTAGCCTCTATCAGCACTATTAGCAAAAGCTACCACAAATACATAAATCCACTAATTTTACAGATTTGGACTTAAATACCATATTCGTCTTAAAACATGTTGTGCATGTAGAGCATTTGGAAAAACTTGAACATTTTAAGATTTACGTTCAAAGTGGTTTTTCTTGTAGCCTCTATCAGCACAATTAGCAAAAGCTACCACAATCCCTTTTTCACAAATACATACATGTAGAGCATTTGAGAAAATTTCAACATTATTAGATTTACGTTCAAAGTCTATTTGCTTGTTACCTGTTTATTCGCTATAATCAAAAGCTACTACAAATACATGTAACCATACTTGTAAGCTTCACAGATTTGGACTAAAATACCATTTTCGCAAATACATACATGTTGAGCATTTGGCAAAATTTGAACACACCTAGATTTACGACCAAAGTCTGTTTGCTTGTTACCTGTATATTCGCTATAACCAAAAGCTACCACAAATACATGAAACCATTAACTTTACAGATTTGGACTTAAACCCCATTTTCGTGTTAAAACCTTCTTCACAAATACAAACTTATAGATCATTTGGGAAAACTTGAACATTCTTAGATTAACGTTCAAAGTTGTTTTTCTTGTATCTTGTATCATCCCGTTTAGCAAAAGCTACCACAAATACATAAATCCAATAATTTCACAGATTTGGACTAAAATACCATTTTCGTGTTAAAAACTTATTACAAATACATGTTGTACATGTAGAGCATTTGGAAAAACTTGAACATTTTAAAATTTTCGTTCAAAATTGTTTTTCTTGTAGCCTCTATCAGCACTATTAGCAAAAGCTACCACAAATACATAAATCCAATAATTTCACAGATTTGGACTAAAATACCATTTTCGTTTTAAAACCTTATTATAAATACATGTTAAACATGTAGAGCATTTGGAAAAACTTGAACATTTTAAGATTTACGTTCAAAGTTGTTTTTCTTGTAGCCTCTATCAGCACTATTAGCAAAAGCTACCACAAACTCATTAATCCTTAAGTTTCACAGATTTGGACTAAAATACCATTTTCGTGTTAAATCCTTTTTACAAATACATGTTAAACATGTAGAACATTTGGAAAAGCTTGAACATTTTAAGATTTACGTTCAAAGTTGTTTTTCTTGTAGCCTCTATCAGCATAATTAGCAAAAGCTACCACAATCCCTTTTTCACAAATACATACATGTAGAGCATTTGAGAAAATTTCAACAGTATTAGATTTACGTTCAAAGTCTATTTGCTTGTTACTTGTATATTCGCTATAACCAAAAGCTTCCACAAATACAGGAATCCATTAACTTTACAGATTTGGACTTAAATACCATTTTCGTGTTAAAACCTATTTCGCAAATACAAACTTATAGATCATTTGGGAAAACTTGAACATTCTTAGATTAACGTTCAAAGTTGTTTTTCTTGTATCCTGTATCATCCCGTTTAGCAAAAGCTATGTGATAAATCATATATCATAAAGCATATCAACATCGCAGATTTGGACTAAAATACCATATTCGTCTTAAAAACTTTTTCACAAATACATGTTGTACATGTAGAGCATTTGGAAAAACTTGCACATTTTAAGATTTACGTTCAAAGTTGTTTTTCTTGTAGCCTCTATCAGCACAATTAGCAAAAGCTACCACAATCCCTTTTTCACAAATACATACATGTAGAGCATTTGAGAAAATTTCAACAGTATTAGATTTACGTTCAAAGTCTATTTGCTTGTTACCTGTTTATTCGCTATAATCAAAAGCTACTACAAATACATGTAACCATACTTGTAAGCTTCACAGATTTGGACTAAAATACCATTTTCGCAAATACATACATGTTGCGCATTTGGCAAAATTTGAACACACTTAGATTTACGACCAAAGTCTATTTGCTTGTTACCTGTATATTCGCTATAACCAAAAGCTACCACAAATACATGAAACCATTAACTTTACAGATTTGGACTTAAATACCATTTTCGTGTTAAAACCTACTTCACAAATACAAACTTATAGATCATTTGGGAAAACTTGAACATTCTTAGATTTACGTTCAAAGTTGTTTTTCTTGTAGCCTCTATCAGCACTATTAGCAAAAGCTACCACAAATACATAAATCCACTAATTTTACAGATTTGGACTTAAATACCATATTCGTCTTAAAACATGTTGTGCATGTAGAGCATTTGGAAAAACTTGAACATTATAAGATTTACGTTCAAAGTGGTTTTTCTTGTAGCTTCTATCAGCACAATTAGCAAAAGCTACCACAATCCCTTTTTCACAAATACATACATGTAGAGCATTTGAGAAAATTTCAACATTATTAGATTTACGTTCAAAGTCTATTTGCTTGTTACCTGTTTATTCGCTATAATCAAAAGCTACTACAAATACATGTAACCATACTTGTAAGCTTCACAGATTTGGACTAAAATACCATTTTCGCAAATACATACATGTTGAGCATTTGGCAAAATTTGAACACACCTAGATTTACGACCAAAGTCTGTTTGCTTGTTACCTGTATATTCGCTATAACCAAAAGCTACCACAAATAAATGAAACCATTAACTTTACAGATTTGGACTTAAATACCATTTTCGTGTTAAAACCTACTTCACAAATACAAACTTATAGATCATTTGGGAAAACTTGAACATTCTTAGATTAACGGTAAAATTCTATTTTCTTGTACATTGTATCATCACTTTTAGCAAAAGCTATGTCATAAATAATATATCATAAATCATATCAACATCGCAGATTTGGACTTAAATACCATATTCGTGTTAAAACCTTTTTCACAAATACATGTTAAACATGTAGAGCATTTGGAAAAACTTGAACATTTTAAGATTTACGTTCAAAGTTGTTTTTCTTGTAGCCTCTATCAGCACTATTAGCAAAAACTTGAACATTTTAAGATTTACGTTCAAAGTTGTTTTTCTTGTAGCCTCTATCAGCACTATTAGCAAAAGCTACCACAAACTCATTAATCCTTAAATTTCACAGATTTGGACTAAAATACCATTTTCGTGTTAGAACCTCTTTACAAATACATGCTAAACATGTAGAACATTTGGAAAAGCTTGAACATTTTAAGATTTACGTTCAAAGTTGTTTTTCTTGTAGCCTCTATCAGCACTATTAGCAAAAGCTACCACAAATACATAAATCCACTAATTTTACAGATTTGGACTTAAATACCATATTCGTCTTAAAACATGTTGTGCATGTAGAGCATTTGGAAAAACTTGAACATTTTAAGATTTACGTTCAAAGTGGTTTTTCTTGTAGCCTCTATCAGCACAATTAGCAAAAGCTACCACAATCCCTTTTTCACAAATACATACATGTAGAGCATTTGAGAAAATTTCAACATTATTAGATTTACGTTCAAAGTCTATTTGCTTGTTACCTGTTTATTCGCTATAATCAAAAGCTACTACAAATACATGTAACCATACTTGTAAGCTTCACAGATTTGGACTAAAATACCATTTTCGCAAATACATACATGTTGAGCATTTGGCAAAATTTGAACACACCTAGATTTACGACCAAAGTCTGTTTGCTTGTTACCTGTATATTCGCTATAACCAAAAGCTACCACAAATACATGAAACCATTAACTTTACAGATTTGGACTTAAACCCCATTTTCGTGTTAAAACCTTCTTCACAAATACAAACTTATAGATCATTTGGGAAAACTTGAACATTCTTAGATTAACGTTCAAAGTTGTTTTTCTTGTATCTTGTATCATCCCGTTTAGCAAAAGCTACCACAAATACATAAATCCAATAATTTCACAGATTTGGACTAAAATACCATTTTCGTGTTAAAAACTTATTACAAATACATGTTGTACATGTAGAGCATTTGGAAAAACTTGAACATTTTAAAATTTTCGTTCAAAATTGTTTTTCTTGTAGCCTCTATCAGCACTATTAGCAAAAGCTACCACAAATACATAAATCCAATAATTTCACAGATTTGGACTAAAATACCATTTTCGTTTTAAAACCTTATTATAAATACATGTTAAACATGTAGAGCATTTGGAAAAACTTGAACATTTTAAGATTTACGTTCAAAGTTGTTTTTCTTGTAGCCTCTATCAGCACTATTAGCAAAAGCTACCACAAACTCATTAATCCTTAAGTTTCACAGATTTGGACTAAAATACCATTTTCGTGTTAAATCCTTTTTACAAATACATGTTAAACATGTAGAACATTTGGAAAAGCTTGAACATTTTAAGATTTACGTTCAAAGTTGTTTTTCTTGTAGCCTCTATCAGCATAATTAGCAAAAGCTACCACAATCCCTTTTTCACAAATACATACATGTAGAGCATTTGAGAAAATTTCAACAGTATTAGATTTACGTTCAAAGTCTATTTGCTTGTTACTTGTATATTCGCTATAACCAAAAGCTTCCACAAATACAGGAATCCATTAACTTTACAGATTTGGACTTAAATACCATTTTCGTGTTAAAACCTATTTCGCAAATACAAACTTATAGATCATTTGGGAAAACTTGAACATTCTTAGATTAACGTTCAAAGTTGTTTTTCTTGTATCCTGTATCATCCCGTTTAGCAAAAGCTATGTGATAAATCATATATCATAAAGCATATCAACATCGCAGATTTGGACTAAAATACCATATTCGTCTTAAAAACTTTTTCACAAATACATGTTGTACATGTAGAGCATTTGGAAAAACTTGCACATTTTAAGATTTACGTTCAAAGTTGTTTTTCTTGTAGCCTCTATCAGCACAATTAGCAAAAGCTACCACAATCCCTTTTTCACAAATACATACATGTAGAGCATTTGAGAAAATTTCAACAGTATTAGATTTACGTTCAAAGTCTATTTGCTTGTTACCTGTTTATTCGCTATAATCAAAAGCTACTACAAATACATGTAACCATACTTGTAAGCTTCACAGATTTGGACTAAAATACCATTTTCGCAAATACATACATGTTGCGCATTTGGCAAAATTTGAACACACTTAGATTTACGACCAAAGTCTATTTGCTTGTTACCTGTATATTCGCTATAACCAAAAGCTACCACAAATACATGAAACCATTAACTTTACAGATTTGGACTTAAATACCATTTTCGTGTTAAAACCTACTTCACAAATACAAACTTATAGATCATTTGGGAAAACTTGAACATTCTTAGATTAACGTTCAAAGTTGTTTTTCTTGTATCCTGTATCATCCCATTTAGCAAAAGCTACCACAAATACATAAATCCAATAATTTCACAGATTTGGACTAAAATACCATTTTCGTGTTAAAACCTTATTACAAATACATGTTGTACATGTAGAGCATTTGGAAAAACTTGAACATTTTAAGATTTACGTTTAAAGTTGTTTTTCTTGTAGCCTCTATCAGCACTATTAGCAAAAGCTACCACAAATACATAAATCCACTAATTTCACAGATTTGGACTAAAATACCATTCTCGTGTTAAAACCTTATTACAAATACATGTTAAACATGTAGAGCATTTGGAAAAACTTGAACATTTTAAGATTTACGTTCAAAGTTGTTTTTCTTGTAGCCTCTATCAGCACTATTAGCAAAAGCTACCACAAATACATAAATCCACTAATTTCACAGATTTGGACTAAAATACCATTCTCGTGCTAAAACCTTATTACAAATACATGTTAAACATGTAGAGCATTTGGAAAAACTTGAACATTATAAGATTTACGTTCAAAGTGGTTTTTCTTGTAGCTTCTATCAGCACAATTAGCAAAAGCTACCACAATCCCTTTTTCACAAATTCATACATGTAGAGCATTTGAGAAAATTTCAACAGTATTAGATTTACGTTCAAAGTCTATTTGCTTGTTACCTGTTTATTCGCTATAATCAAAAGCTACTACAAATACATGTAACCATACTTGTAAGCTTCACAGATTTGGACTAAAATACCATTTTCGCAAATACATACATGTTGCGCATTTGGCAAAATTTGAACACACTTAGATTTACGACCAAAGTCTATTTGCTTGTTACCTGTATATTCGCTATAACCAAAAGCTACCACAAATACATGAAACCATTAACTTTACAGATTTGGACTTAAATACCATTTTCGTCTTAAAACTTACTTCACAAATACAAACTTATAGATCATTTGGGAAAACTTGAACATTCTTAGATTAACGTTCAAAGTTGTTTTTCTTGTATCCTGTATCATCCCGTTTAGCAAAAGCTACCACAAATACATAAATCCAATAATTTCACAGATTTGG